>NW_022436997.1:6297783-6407661 GCF_009761245.1 Sapajus apella
CTGTCTCTCTCTCTCTGTCTGTCTCTGTCTCCCTCTCTGTCTCTCTCTCTCCCTGTCTTTCTTTCTTCTTTTAGAGATCGAGTTTCGCTCTTGTTGCCCAGGATGGAGTGCAATGGCATGATTTTGGCTCACTGCAATCTCCGCCTCCTGGGTTCGAGCGATTCTCCTGCCTCAGCCTCCTGAGTAGCTGCGATTACAGACATGTGCCACCACACGCAGCTAATTTTGTCTTTTTAGTAGAAAAGGGGTTTCACCATGTTGATCAAGGCTGGTCTGAAACTCCTGAGCTCAGGTGATCTGGCTGCCTCAGCCTCCTAAAGTGCTAGGATTACAGGAGTGAGCCACAGTGCATGGCCCCCACAATATGTTTCTAGATGATGGAATCAAAGCCAGTAAGACCTAGACATAATTGTTTTAATGGCAGGGATATGGTGTCAGGGGCATGTAAGCATATAGCTATTAATACCCTTACAGTTCAGAAAGTCTAAATTTCAAACACATGAAAGGCAAGAATTTCTGAATGAATTGCCTGGATGAAACTAAAGAATGGTAAGAAAAAGCTTACCTGTCAATCGAGGAAACATGGATAGAACTGGAGGACGTTATGTTATGTGAAATAAGCCAAAAACAGAAAACACCGTATATCTTCTTTCATATGTGGAAGATAAAAAAAGTTGATCTCATAGATGAAAAAAGTAGAACAGAAAACACTAGCAGTTGGAAAGAGTGACGAAAGGAGCAATAGGGAGAGATTTGTTAAAGGATACAAAATTATAGCTAGATAGGAGAAATAGGTTCTACTGTTCTATATCACTGTAGGACCACTTTAATTAAAGATAACGTATTATATAGTCTCAAAGAGCTAGAAGGAGGATATTAAACATCCCCAGCACAAAGAAATTATAAATGCTTGAGGCTATGGATGTGCTAATTATCGTGATCTGACTACTATACATTATATATATCAAAACATTACTATGTACCCCCATGAATTTGCACAATTTATGTCAATGAAAAAATACAATTAAAAATAATAAATAACAAATGTGGTTGAAACTTTTACTGAGAAAAATGTAGGGACAAGAACAAAGTTAACACTCTTAAATAAATAAACATATTTTGATTTTATATTAAGGGATATTCCATTGGGGAAAGATTTTAAAATCTTAACCACTGCCATTAAGGTCCAAGGAGACTTGTCTCAGCCTTGTCTCTGTCTTGAAATATTCAAGACATTGGATCTCTGTTCCAAAGACAAGGAAGTGCTATAAGTTGAGTTTACCAGGATAATGTAAATTCCTTTACATAAATAAATGAAAACTTATGGAGAGACAGATTCAAATTGTATCCTCATTGAAGGTGAGTTCGCAGCTTTTTGTTTCTTTCTTTGTTTAAGATTCTCTGGATCAACCTGAAGAAATTCTCTTCAACACACCTATAACAACTTTGCTGAGCACTTTCATCATGAATGAGTATTAAATTTTTCAAATCTGTTTTTCTCGTCTCTTTAAATGGCCATCTTTTTTTCTTTTATTTTGTAAATATGATAAATTAGATTGAATGATTTTGAAGCTACCCTACATGTCTGGTCATAACATATTATCTTTTTAAACTATTTGATGAATTATACTTGCTTATATATTCCTAAATATAATTGCAACTTTATGAGAATCATAGGTACATTTTTTTGTTTTCCTTCCTTCTTTCCTTCCTTCTTTATTTCCTTTTCTATCTTTATTTTTTCTTTCTGTAATATCTGTTGAATTTTGCTCTCAAGTTTATACTAACTATATATACGAAAAATGTGTTGAACATCACTAATCGTCAGAGAAATGCAAATCAAAACCACAATGAGATACCATTTCATACCAGTTGGAACGGCTATTTTTATTTTTATTTTTATTTTTTTTTTGAGACAGGATCTTGGTTTGTCATCCAGTCTGGAGTACAGTGGTGCAATTTGTTGATTAATTTCTAAATTTCATTACATAACATATATTAATTTATTTCTTAGTTGTGTAAGGTAATGGTTTTTGCGGATTCTTTTGTGGTTGTTATCAGGTATTTGTGCATGAGAACTCTCCCCTCATGGACTTCCCTGGCTCTATGTGTCAGTAATTTTAGTACTAGTGACTCCATTTTGATTATGACAACTTTCACAATCTTAAACTCACTCATGCTAGTTTGTTTTTAGGTTCAATTCCCCTCCAATTTTGATCCTTTTATTTAGGTTTGTACTCTAGAGATATCAGAAATTTGCACTTGAGTTTTGTTGTTGTTGTTTGTGTCTTATATACAGCATATAGTTGTTAAATAAGGAATAACTAATTTTTTAGGAGCCTACTCTCCCTGCCAGATGTAAAAACCCTAATGATGATATTTTATGAGAGAAAAAAAAGAAAGAGACAATGAAGATGTACTGCTCATAAACCTTGTATTGAAAGATTGAAAGAACTATGACTGGACTTCAAGAACAATAAACATAAAAGATATGATAGAATGCTATAAGCGGGCATGGTGGCGCGTGCCTGTAATCCCAGCTACTCAGGAGGCCGAGGCAGGAGAATTGCCTGAACCCAGGAGACGGAGGTTGCGGTGAGCCGAGATCGCGCCATTGCACTCCAGCCTGGGTAACAAGAGCGAAACCCCGTCTCAAAAAAAAAAAAAAAAAAAAAAAAAAAAAAAAAGAATGCTATATTTAATGACTAAATTACTAGAGCTAATGGTGAATATAAATTAACATATACTATATAAGAATAATAATGATGAATACTAAACTAGAAATAAAAAGAACTTTCAAAGCTTGACATATGACTCATGTAATATGAAAGAGGAGTTGTAAACTCTTTAGAAATGATTTTAGCTGAATAAAACAGAAAACCTACCTAATGGAGGATGAATTTAGTACTTGCTTACAAAGCACACATTTAGGAATAACATGTTTGATAGTGAAAGACAGTAAGGAAGGAAGGTCATCAGAAATGAATTTTGGCTAGCCAATCATAGAGCTTTATTTTGATAAGGAGAAATAAGTGTATGTAACTTTCAACATTTTAAGGTAAAGTATGTATTATAAAAACATAAATGTGGCCTTTAAAATAAGAGAAATAGAATGGGAAATTATATGTCTCTATGATGTAAAAGTATGGTAATAGTATGTAATAGTATGTATGTAAAAGTATGTAATAGTAAAGGTATGGTAAATTCAATAAAAAACTTAAGAGAAAATGAAGCAAAGAAATAGTTGGAATGAGGACAGAAAATAAGTTGGTTTGAACAAATCCAACTATATCAGAAAATACAGTAAATGTCAATAGATGTCTATTTAAATACAATTAATTTCAGATCAGAAAATTAAAAATGAATAAATATAACTCTATGCTGTTTATAAAGATACAAACTTAGAAAATAATTTATCAGAAGGACTGAAATTGAAAGGATGGGAAGAAAGCTGCTTATCTAATATCAGATAAAATATACTTTAAGTTCAAAATAATATTGGGGCAATGAGAAACACTATCTAAAGTTAAAGTGAATGATTCTCTGTGAAGATATAATCATTTAACATGTATATTCCTAAAAACATAAAAGTACATAAAGCAAAAATTGACAGATTATAATCTCTAACATTATTATGGTTATCAGCAGGAGGCATCTTAAATATTCTTAACCCATTACCATCCTTAAGTCTATAGGATTTCCTTATTCTGAAGAAACAAAAAGAAATGGAGGAAGTCATTTATTTTTACAAATTGAAAATAGTCTAAGTCAATACTACAAAAATTACAAAGATACTAACATTGGTCTTTAAGCTAATGAGACACAATGAGAAAATTGATGGAGCTGCAGTTTCTTTTTATCGTTTACTTTCCCATTGTTTTCTTTTCAAAGAGTTCATTAACAAAAGGCAAAAAGAGAAAGAAAAACTAAAATGAAAACCCGGAGGCTATGAGACACAGGGTTTACAATGTTTCCTTGCAGATTATACCCCAGGGAGAACTAAGATGAAATTGTAATATATTCTTGCTTCTAATTCACAAAGCTACACAATTTTCTTATGTCTCTGCATTATTAAAATTATCACTCCCAGCTACACTTTGACCTGTGAGACTTCTTTTTCTGGGACAAAATATTTCCATCAAATAGTTTCAACAATGATAAGAATTCATGTTAACTCAGATAAATAAATATATAGTCTTAATTTCCACTAAGGTAGAAAAGACTGATATAAGACCTGAAACCAGAGGTTCTGACATTTATTGTCAGTGGCAGCTATGGTTCCAGGACAGTACCACAGGAGTGTTCAGAACATCATGTGGTAGAAATGAAATAAAGTGGAACAAATGATTTAAATCAAATGATAAAAGCACACAAGTTATTGAAGGGAAATTCTGAAGACCCCAAAACAAATACAACCACCTTCTCAGTGTAAGCACGGTTATGATGACCCCAGATTTTCCTAGCATATTGGGGTATTATGGACAGCATGTCTATGTCTCCCCAAAAGGAGTTCATAAGTTGAAATCCTAACTTCCAATTAGATGGTATAGAGAGGAAATACCTTTGGAAGGTAACTAGGTCGTGAGGTTGTAGCTTTTATGAATGGGATTAGTACCCATACAAGAGGCCAGAGAGCTAGTAAGTACTCTCACTCAAGCTCTCTCTCTCTCTCTCTGCCATGTGAAGACACAAAGAGAAGCCAGAATCCAGCAAACCAGAAAAGGACCTTCACCAGAACCCAACCATACTGACACCTAATCTCAGACTTCCAGTCTCCAGAGCTGTAAGAAGTAAATTTCTGTTGTTTATAAGCCACCCGGTCTATGGCAAGTTCTTATTACAGCCCAAGCTAAAACTCTGAGACAATGAATCTGAAGATCTACATCTGGTGCAGAGAAGGGAAAGCGGGGCAATTTTACTTCTGTATATTATGCAGCTATTCCACAGTGACAGGTTTTATCATCTGTCTACGCTACCTGTGTACTTTCCCAAATTGAAACAAATGACCTTCCTTTTGGTGCTGAGGAATGTATTGGAGACTGAAGACTATAAAATCTACAATAATCAGAGTAGCTTCCTTTATAATCAGCTAAACTAACGTCACAAAACATTTATTACAGGAAAATATATTTTTCATGATTCATTCTATTGTATCTCATGACTTAGTTGTCAAACACTGAAATAATCTAAATGTAAAACAATTTGATTTTAAAAACCTCCTAGGAGAAGGAAAGCAAGAAAAAAGAAAGGGAAGAACTTGAGATATACAGGCAACATAGAACTGCAGATGACAGTTTCATCCATTTTACTTAAACACTATTAAGAGTTATCAAAACAGTTTGATCAAAACAGTAAAACAGTCTGTGTATGTGTGTATAATTCGAGGTCTCTTTGAGCACTTTGCTTTCCTCTACATAACCCTTATTTTGTGCTTGAGATACCTCTGGAAGACTCAAGATTCATCTCTCCATTAAGAGAAAGGTGTGACGTTGCATTGAGTCTATTATCAATGTATGCTGGAATAGACGTACTGAGAGCTAGTAGATTGACTTTTCTTGCTTCCATGAGACAAGAAAAGGCTGAAGATGCCCTGCTGCACAGGAAAAGACTCTGTGCTTTCTCCTAACCTCATTGTTAAACTTCCTCTAAGAGCCTGAATTGTTTTCCCCATGAAGGAAGGCATGCCAAAGCTGTTTTATTTCTGGCCCTACCTTCCCTTTCCACCACACACACACACAGTGGAAACAGTTTTTGTTTCTTAAATATTTTCTCACTTCCTATCAAGCGTCCACTGTTTCTCTGCCTGATATCTAGTTATCAGGAACCACTCTCTGTGACTTTTGAGTTATCTTTTACTCTGTGTTTGGCTAAGACTTGCTATTTAGACATTGGAAGAAACATAGTAAAGCTTTCTTTAGATCTACAGACATTCAGAGGATGTCTTATTATCTGAGTTTGATATGCTTGGTGTCTATGGGGATCAGGCCAGCTCATTTTCATTACAAGGGGGTTTCAGTATAGAGCCTCAAAGCTTATTTTGTTTTGTTTTGTTTCGAAGGTTTTGAGTAAGCTTTCTTTAGCTTGTTCCCTACTTTCTCATAGGCAAGTAGTCATTTGGAATATTTCATTGTACTGTTACTACTGTAAATAAAGGTAAAATAGAAAAAGGATTGTGCTACGTAACATGATTAGCATGGATTTTTATAGCTTATCCATTATTTACAATATTTGTCTTTTTTCTTTTTTCCAGAAATTGCTAATGAACAGGTAATTGAATGATACCAAAAGAACACGTTAAATTTTTAGCTCTAATGGCAAGTTGATTTAACAAATGAAGGCCAACAGTCTAAACTGTGTAAGCAAATTCTCTCTCTAGGGAGATGGTAGATGAGATGAGATTAGATAGATAGATAGATGTAAGATAGAAGCTAGATAGATAGATAGATAGATAGACATAAAATGAAGAGAGAAAGTGTATTTGTGTTGTTTGATGCAGGGATTAGAAAAAAGATTATGAGTGTGTGGGGATAGACAAGATTTTCTTCAATTACTTGCAGATACCACCACTAGTCATTGTCTTACCGCAAGCTTGATTTACACATTTCAGGCTCCTGGTTTAGAATATTCAACTGGACACATCTATTCTAAAAACTAAGGCAGACCAAATTCCATTTAAATAAAATTTGTGGTTGATTCACAAAACAAATGTCCAATATTAAAATAAGTTAATATAATAGAAATTTCACCAAAGGCAGCATTTTCTAAACTGCGTTAAAAACATTATGCAGAAATAAACGAGGATTCCATGGGTAAACAAAAATTGAAAACACTAGCTTAAACAAGGCTGAACTGATAAACTGATTTTAAAATTGTAGCAGTCTACATAATCTGTAATGGATCAATGTGTAATGCGGGTCAGTCAAGACATTTGGGTGATTTATGTATTTATGCATTCAGTGTTTCATAAGTGTATCTTGTAATAGAATCTTGTGCCTGTGTACAGCATCTTGTAGAAAGACTTTCTTGAATCATTTAACTCCTCTGTATTTTTCTCTACCTCAAAAAGTAGCAGAATTCACATAAAGCACTCTGTCATCTTTTTAAATTTTAACAAAAAGATGATACAATTAACAATATAGATAATATGTCAATTAAACATAGTAGACAAGGGCAGAGAATGTTGCTAGAATTTACCCTGGAACTTGAGTGAGTTCCACCCACTCAATATTGCCTGGAATATCTTACAGTCTGTACTTCAGTACCATATAGTTGAGATCTACTGCCATATATTCTAATTTGGTAGACCTGGAGGCGTGGAGCGTCAGCATTAGTAATTTGAAAATGATACTCACTAGATCCTAATGTAATCCAAATTTGAGATCCACTTTTCTTGCTTAGAAGATATCCAATACCACCTGTCTAACAAGATAACAAGGATATAATTCCTTGTTTCCCTTTATCTGCAATATATGTTCCAACCCTTGCAAGCTGAGTTTTTCTCTCCTGGATGCTTGTGTTGCTTTTACTATTCTGCATGCCACTAGCAGGAATATACCTCTAGGAAACCTGTTGTGATCATTATTTTTGATTCTACAACTTCCTTAAACTTTCGACAAAGACATTAGTTCTTGGGGGGAGAAAGTCTTATTCTAACATCCAAAGGAAGTACTTATTACGTTAGGACTTCCTGACCACAACAAGAAAATTCCTAGTAGCTGATAACAGGATTATATATGCCAACGATGTTCAGATTTGTATCTGAGATATAAACAAAAACTGCAAATATTTAACAAAACAATGCCAATTGTATTCGGGTTTCAGACATTGTATTATAATACATTAATGAAATATAGCCCTCTGGTTAAACAGATACGCTACTTTCAAATATATGAATATTAACCAGCCCATGACATTCACAGTTTCATTAACTAGCTCCAACTAGTTATTTCAGCTGCTGCATATATAGGCTGGCCTTCCTCAGAGATCAACCCACCTGGGGTAATAAATTGAAAACTGATGTCAGGAGAATTGGAGGTTGGTTTCAAAGCAGAGAATTATGGTGGGGAACATCAATGCTGTTGACAAAGACGCCTCACTGGTGTTCTGCATTCTACCATCTAAATTCCCACATGGGGACAACAAAGAGATGGTCTCATCTGAGTCTCACATTCTCTCCTTCCTTTGTATTTGTTGCTTTGTCTTTTCTCCTTTTTTTTTTTTCTCCTCTATTTTATAACAAAGAGAAGTGGAACAGCCATAATACAGACAAGTGCCCTCTAAAATACAAGCTTATGAAATTGTAAAGGTCTTTCAAGGTATTTTCTCAACTCTCTACCTTTTTCATTAGCACTATAGTAAATTGTAGATTCTTTATCTTTATCTGAATTAGGTTTTTTTAAAGAAAATTTCAAAACATCCTGCCTAACTCAAATTCTGTCAGCTATCTACTAGAAATTGTACTGGACTGTGTAAATAATTATCTTTGGGGATTTTAAAAATTAATCATGTCAAGGTGATTTTAAATCTCAAAACTTAATTCAATAGCAAAGTTACCAGTGATTACCACATTACTAAAACCATGATCAAGTCTCAATTTTCATTGTGCATTATTTGCAGCATTTGATATGTTCGTCTTGATACACTTTCTTTATTTGTGTTTCAGGACCACTTTATCTCCCTGTTTTTCTCCATATTCACTGGTTGCTATCTCTTAGTTCCCTATCCTGGTTTCTCCTCACCTTCCTGACCTTTAAAACCTCGTGGTTCCCAGAGTTCAGACACTGATCCTCATCTTTTTCCCAGGCTGGAATACAATGACATGAACTTGGCTCACTGCAACCTCTGATTCCTGGGTTCAAGAGATTCTCCTGCCTCAGCCTCCTAAATGGCTGGGATTACAGGAGCTTACCATCACACCCAGTTAATTTTTTGTATTTTCAGTAGAGACGAGGTTTTTCCATGTTGAACAGGATGGTCTTGAACTCCTGACCTCAAGTGATCCACCACCTCAGCCTCCCAAAGTGCTGGGATTACAGGCATGAGCCACCACACCTGGTGGTTCTCATCTTTTTCTAACTGCATCTCCCTTCTTGGGCAAGTTTATCTGGTCTTTTGACTAAATAATCTTTGTATGCTGATGATTTTGTATTTGATTCTAGTACTTTAATGAAGTACCATCATTGGGTAGCTTAAAGTAACTGTGTTCTTTCAAATTCCAGAAGCCAGAAATTGGAAATCTAGGTGTCGGCAGGGCCATCTAAGGCTATAGGGAAACTCTTTCATACCTTTCTTTAACTTGTGGTGTCTCGGGCAATTGGTGTTCTTTGGCTTGTAGACACATCACTCAATCTCTACTTCCACTATCACACTGCATTCACCCTGTAGCCTGTGTTGTCTTCTCTTTGAGGACAGAAGTGGTGTGGATTAAGAATCCACACAACTTAAGTATGACCTCATCCTGACTGAACTAATTACATCTGCAATTACCTTATTTCTACATAAAATCCTATACTGAGTTTACAATTAGGATGTACATTTTGGGGGAATGCTGTTCAATCCAGTACAATTTACAAATTAAACTTCCATCCTGATCTCTCCAGTTAATGCCAAACATGTATATCCAAATTCTCATTTGCAGCTCCACTTGAGAGTTACTAGGTATTGCAAATTAACACATTTGAATCTGGATCTTTCTGTTCTGCCACCTGAAATTTGTTCTTCCTATAAGTTCTTCATCTCGATTCATAGCAACTTCTTTCTTCCAGTTATTCAGTCAAAAACCTTCAAAGTATTGTTTCTCCATTCTTTGCATATCTAGAGCCTATTTTCTCCTTGCCATTTCCTCTCTTCTTGTGATTACTTCCAAACTAGATATCCTGTTTCTGCCCTGGCCCTTCTTGAGTCTATTCTTAACCATATTCAAAGTGTAGAGTAATGGCATTAAAACAAAGTCAGACCATGCTATTCTCTGTTCAGAGTGTTCCTGTAACATCTTATCTCACACTGAGTACAGCTAATGTCCCTTTACAAGATTCTATCAGAGCTGTCTTCCCCTCACCTCTCTAGCTAGAGCCCCTAGATACACCTGACTTCATGCTATTCATCTTATTCATTAGGCACGTTCTCACCTCAGTGCTTCTGCATTTCTTTTTCCCTCTGCTTAAAGTATTTTTCGTAGCTGTCCCCATGGCTCGCTCCATCAACCCCTTCAAGTCTTTATTTAAATTCCATCTTCTCCATGAGCCCTTCTGTGAATACTCTGTTTAAAACTTCACTGCCCCAAACTCTCTACTCCCCTTCCCAATTATATTTTTCTCCATAGCACATACTACTATGTAGCAGACTTTGTATGACCTATTTTGCATATTGGTGTCTCCTCTTCAGAATGTGTCAGGAGGACAGCTTTATGTGCTTTATTCAATTCCATCACTTAGGCATTTGGAAGAGCACCACATAGTAACACTAATCATTATTTGTTCAATGAGAGACTGAGCTAGGTCTGGTAGCAGGGAATAGGAAGATTTGAGGACTGTGTTTCAAAGCAACAGTTCTAACACCAGATCTATTGCGTGTACAGCATTTGCTCTTCAGTGAGTCTCTTAATCTCACAAAAGTTCTATTTTGCAGACTATCCTCCATTATGTGAACCCAATCATAGAATCACTGAACCAGACTATAGAGCCATGCTCAGTTGCAGTGTGGCTGACTCAGAATTTTCTGTGCATGAGGAAGACTCATAAAAGACTAATGTTAAACCACAAATAACCAAATCCTCTATTTGCCATGGTTGAACGGATCTCATTCCTAAACCCTACAAGTATTTTTAAAGCTTTAAACAGTGATTTTAAAGCATGGGAAATGTCTCTTGTTACATATGTGTTTAAGTCTTAGGTCAACTTTTTAAATATATAGGTATGTCCAGATCTAGATTGAGTTTGGACCAGAAAGTAAAAAGAAAAACACAAATGCATTTTAGCATTTTTAGCAGGTTGAAAATCAATTGTCAACCTGATCACCTCTATCCTGAAGAAACTGAAAATACCACAAACAATCCCTCACAGAGTTTTTCAGTCACTTTGCCACCAATAGGTCTATAAAGACAACATTTAAAAACGATTGCTTTTTTTCTCTTTTTAATTGCTTCCAGTATTAGGATTTATCTTTCATACACAGAAAAATATTTTTTCTACTGAAACTACAATGTTTGGAAAAGGGAAAATATTTCACAAAGTATTATATTAATGAATGTTTATGAGTTTCAGTTCTAGCAATTCAAAAGACTCCTGAGGTACCTATTCAGAGAACTCAATTCAGCAAGACAGACATTTAGTTTTACAATAAACCAGGGTATTTCATGTAAGATGTGGATCTCTTTTTCAAATGTTAACTAATTTTCCCATTCTGAACACTGATCATCATGAATGCATTTTATTTCTCATTCACAGAAAAATAGTTTTGAATAACATAGCTCTACATATCAATGCTATAAGAGGATTTGAACCTCTTTCAATTTTACTTGTATTATGAATACAAAATTAATTACAGGTAGAATAAGACCATTCTAGTATATGAGAAATACTGCCATTTCCATAGGATAAAATACTCACTCAATTGTTCATAGAACTTACTCTTACTTTCTCTCAGGACCAAAAATGGATCCATCT
Organism: Sapajus apella; assembly: GCF_009761245.1. Taxonomy (NCBI): domain Eukaryota; kingdom Metazoa; phylum Chordata; class Mammalia; order Primates; family Cebidae; genus Sapajus; species Sapajus apella. The sequence continues at coordinate 6,309,447 of NW_022436997.1, forward strand.
GATCAGCCCCAACTAAGACTTGTGGTATATGTGATTTTTGAAACTACAGAAAATATTTTTTCCAGGGAGGAGATTTGGCATAGCTCTACCACCATGCTATGTAAAGACAGGATTGCTGAAAAAAACAGGTTTATAGATATTAATCACAGCTAGTGAGATTTTTTCCTTATAATACATAAAGTGGCTTTTGACACTGCAGAAAAGAAGAAAATTTATTTCCCATGATCTATTATTTGTCTGTCTCTAGGAGATAAGTTAGAATCCTCTATGAACTCTATTGAGACTGTTCAACTACTGCCTCAGTAGGCAAATCGTAAAGCAACACATATTCTGATTACTCAACCAGACAAATATTTAGCTTGAAACAAATTTCATTATTTTATAAGAACAAAAAATTTTTCTTTATTAATGCTACTTCCATTAGTTATGGTCTTCTCTATTTTCTGCAGCTCTGAGGATGTGAGGCTACATGAAGGGCAATGAACCCCTGAAAGGATGGGTTTAAAAACCATCAAGGCTGTCAAAGGAAGGTTTTATAGGTCACAAAGACAGGAAAGAACGGGACCTACCAGAACATCCATTACTTTAAGCACATTTAACGATGAGTTGGATGTAGCTGGAGAGACAGGTAGAGGTAATTGGAAGGACTTCTGGGTTTCTGGATTAAAATTTTGGATTGGTGGTGGAGTTAGATGATGTATAGAAAATGTATAGAAAAGAATCCAAAAGGGACCATATTTTGTGTATGTGTGTAGGCACTTACTTGGGCATACTGAATTGAAATGAGTTTGAAAAATCAGAGCAGCTGTTGACTAGACAGTTGGCCATGTAGGTCTGTAGCTTAGAAGAGGTGAAATTGTTGAGAAACATCACTCCCATATGTCTGATGAGCAAAGCCTCAGACTGGATGAGACGACTTGGTAATAAAGAAAACAGAAGAAAGACTGAAGAAAATCTTGAAATGAGCTCTGAGAACTTCTAAGTTCTAAATGCCTAAAGGGGTAATATATCTTCATCTGCTTCCGGAGTAAAACACTTTGAGTTTGGCTCTGATGGTGTACCACCTCTGATCAAAAGTCTTTGCATATCCACAAAACAAATGCCAAAATGTTCCAACAGGCATCCATGACACTCAATGGCCTGAACTCAGCATACCATTCTAACCTTATTTCCAAAGATTATTTCCTTATTTCCTCTCAATGTCTTCTTAGCTCCCAAATCTTTCTCTATCTACTCCTCTAAGACATCCTACCTTTGTGACTTTACACATGAAATGTCTTTTGTATATAATGGCCACATCCACATGTCTCACTTTCTGTGTGTTTCTACTTGCATCAAGGCCCAGCTCATTTTTCCAGCCTAGTAAAGCTGACAAGGAGATTTTTGCCTCTATTTTTCATTCTTGTAAGACACATTCTACTTCTCATCCCGTCATGTGTCCTCTGAATTTAAACACCAGGTTTTGTGACACAATGTACAGAGATAATATGTGTAATATGCTTACCAGAAAGTCTAGTATGTTGCAGGTGTTGAAACATTCTTATTCAAGTTATTATATAATTATCCAGTTAGTATGAGGTTAATAAAAGGTATTTAAAAAATTTAAAGTTCTATAGACATTTTAGATGATAATTGTTTCTCTGCTGTCCATGATAATATGAAAGGGTGCCAATGAGAATTTTAATCTAAAAATGATATAAAACAAAGTTTGTATTGGCAATACATGGAATATTTTTGTAAGGAGACAGCTGAAGAATGTTGTAGGACTAAGTATAATCTGTGACTAAATAAATAAAGTAGGAACATAATCTACATTGTTGTGCTAGGCCTTGAGATCTTTGCCCTCTGAATTTTGGGATGTTGACATCAATGGGTTCTCTTGCCTTCAGGCCTCTGATTGAGTTTGAATGGCAGGTCATTGGAAGACAAGAACAGAATATGATTTATATTTGCCTGGTCCATTTCTGCTGGGTTGACGTTTGACTGTGTATCTCTTCTGAAGGGCATGACTCTTTCTGTGATTGTTTTCCCCTATAGTATTCTCTTTGTGATTTTACTAGTGATTTTTAGTATTTAGCATCTAGTGTTTCTAGTGTTTTAAAATTTAATGACTTTATGAATAACTCACATAGTTAACCCATACAGCAGAAATAACAATTAAGGATAACATGTGTAACTGTATTTACATATATCATACAAATAATTATTTTAAACATGAGTTAATCTCATGCATTATGATGCTACATCTGGATCTGTTCTCAAGGCATTCTTTAAGCTAAACTCTGAATGAAATGTAAACATAGTCCACCATGCCAATATTCACATCTCTGTGGTCAAAATTTTAGATCTATGCTATGTATACCCATGTGTCTAACTGAGATGCTCATTTTTATTCCAAGTATTTGACATCACATAGATTTTATTCATGATCTTGCTGCTTTCACTGAGGCTCAGAGCATTTCTTTCTCCCTTCCCTGATACAAGATGCCCTATTTGCTGCATTCCTATTGACACCACAGAATTTAACATATAATTCAGAGTGGAGATGTGCCTCACTGTAGGCAATGGGCATATTTTGAAATTAAAATATTAGACACAAATTGAATTTATCTAAATTAAATCTTATTTGAAAATGAAGAAAATGTGATATTAAAGTAAACATAAATTATAATTTAATTTAAATTTAATTTGAGGAAAAATTACTCTATTAATATTTTCCTGTAACTTTATTTAATTTTACACTGCATTTGTTTAAGAAGAGAATGTTTATAATTTAGAGTGGATTTAAAATTAGGTCTCTCTTTTATTCTGTTTGTATAATTTCCCTATCATAGCTACACATGTTTCTGTGCAGTTGTAGGTTCGTGTGCTGTGTAGAAATTTTAGACATTTAACTACATCTCAGGACCACCCTCTTGGTATTTATAAATTATTAAATGACCAATGAAACTACTAAGAAAACCAAATAACCAAACAAAACTCAGACTTGTTGTTACATAAAGTTGAACAGTTGCACAAAATTTTGGACCTCTTATTTCAGAGATAATGCAAAAAAGACATGAGAATTTTAGTTTTTCCCTAGTAATTTCCTCTTAGGATTCTGCTTTGAAAATGTCTTTATCAAATATCCTTACACAGTTGTTAATTTTTTAAATAAGATTTATATCCTTTTAAATACATATTTATTTTAGAATATTTTCAAGACAAAATAATCAATAAATTAATTCCTCATAATTGATAACGAGGATGTTCATGGCTTTTCTTTCCTCAGTCATAATATTTATATGCAATTGTTTTTACACACATTGTACTATTTTATGTCAATTCATTGACATCCTGTTGGGTTAGAATTAAGTGTTCTTGGAATTAATGCAAGATCGTCAAGACACATAACTAGTCCAGTGACTTCATTTAATGCATAAATTGCCCAATATTCTATAGCAAACAAGTGGAGGAACCAGAACCTCCATGTTTGCCCAGAGCTGCTGCATTCATTGCACTTCATAGGCAAGCACACAGGGTTGGAATGAGAGATGTAACTTTTGTTAATGCTGTTGTTTTTTTTTTTCTTTTTTAAGTAGCTTATTCAATGTATATTTTGGACAACTTAAAATTTACCCTATTTAAGTATACAATTCAATAGATTTTGGTAAATATACCGAGTGGTGCACCCATCACCATAAATCACTTTTAGAATATTCTCATTACCCCAGTAAGACTCCTCATGCCCAGGTATAAAGAATTCTCATTTCCACCCTCATACCAGGAAACTACCAGTCCACTTTCTGTCTTTGTAAAATATTTGATAACACTTTTAATTTCTTGATCTTAAGCTTATTCAGCACAAAAATAAGGATAGTGGTATAAATAATGTTTGATAATGCAGCATAAAATTATTGCAGAATTAGTAGCAATGGTAATCTGTTCATTGGCAGCACTCCCCCTATTAAAAGACAAGAAGTTAAAGGAAACTAAGATCCCATGCTTATGTTGGCATTTGGTTCAAGGCTAGAGTTCAAATTTAAATCAGTCCATCCATCATTATACTTTACCAACTAAAGCAGAATGGATTGAGAAGTGTTTTAATATTTCCCAGCTTCTTCTTCACCCCCAGTGTGTTCCAAATGCTATCTTTGACATTAGGCCTCAGGAAGTGATATATCAGTTGAATCCTCATTTTTTGGCCTGAGAACACCTGTTAACAGAGCCAATTAAGGCAGAGGATGACAGAGATTTGGAGGAGATGCTGACACTTGTCCTGGAGGATACTGTGCTGAGACTGCCCATTGAAGTCCTAAACAAACCACCAAACAGCTGTTGAAGGGTAAGGATTTTGAATATCTCAGCCCAAGTCAAACTTTAATAAAAGTAATGAAGTTAATGTCTTTGGATCCTGTGGTTGAAGATATATGCCTTCTTGGATATAAAAACATCATAGCAATCCTGCTTCTCCTTGTAAAGTCTTATATTGGAGAAAAATCTATCAAAAATACCTATGCTCTGCATTCAAACCACCCCTGCATTTAGCAGTGAATCCGGTGAGGAATGGGAGGAGTCCCTGGTGTTGATGTGCTCATTCTACGCCAGATATAACTAATAGCATGTTTGAAATCCAGTACCACCTCACTGCTTTGGAAGAAGAACAAGGGCACCTTGGATTTTTTTTCTCCATTTTGATTAATTAGAGCCAATTCAAGACACGTACATGTTTTCCAAGTTTTCGACATTAATCACATAAATGATTAGTGATTAGTTTATAGATACTTAGTTTATAGATTAGTTCACAGATAATTAGTTCATAGATACTTCTGGCTCATAATAATAATTCCCAAGTTAAATATTCTTAGTCCAGAAGCCTAGACAGCTAAATGTAACATGGGGAAAAAAAGGAAATAATCTGAAATGTCTAGGCATTTTTTCCCATGTATTTCTCTTAACATACAGAGAGTTCTATTTAACTGGTATACTTGACTAAGTGCCCAAATGTGAAGTATCACCAGGAGTACCACCCAAAACATTCTACTTAAGAGTCCCATATGAGAAAAGAAATCTCCGAAGTGGGACTTTAAAAAGCAAAAGCAAGGTTTCAAAAACACTTAGCAGCATTATTGTCAATTCCTAAATTTTGTGATCACTCTCCTGGATTTTTAAATATGCTCTCTCCCTTTATTTGTTATATTTCCCTCATTTAAATATCACCGGGTGTTTAGATTTTACCCCAAGGCCTTCTTCCTGCTGCCACCACCACCACCAGCATATTGTCTCAACTTGTGAAAAAAATATGTTGTGACTTCTTCTGGTTTATAATTATAAATGATTAATTTGATTGAAGATACTGGTTTCCACTGGAGATTTCAGTTTAAAGAATTTTGTATGGCAAATGCTTAATTTAAAAAAATTAGCTAACTCTGGTTATTCATACTTTACAAAAATTCTTTCCAAAACTCAAATGAAATGTCTTTCTTCTAGTTGTATGTGTGCTTATAAAAATGAAGTTGATGTATATACTTTAAATATTTGAGAAAAGGGAGATTATACTAAGAATACATAACATATACAAGTCCAGCTAGGTGGGCCTTAATAAGCAATCCCAAAGAGGGTGTTCATAGTTCAATCAGGAGTCTCTTCTATAATATGAAATAAATAACTGACTTAGCTACATCACTTGCTTAAATGCAAGTGATACAATCAATCATTAGCAGTCTTAATATTAAAGTAGTTTTTCCTAAAGATACCTCTCCACTACACTACAGCAAACCAAACATCCAAGCTAGCCTACCTTTACCAGTTGACAGAGGATTTCTATTATTTTGATTGGGATCCATCAGCATGTGTTTAATAGGTCATAAGTATATTCCAAGGCTCAGTCCTTTGTTCTTTGTTCTCTCTTTTCAAGTAGACAATATCCATTATCAGGTTCTAATTAACCTCTATGTTAGCATTTTACAAAAAGATCCCCATATTAAAGTTTGTATCAAGTCAAGTCTTGTATCTCAAACCTTCCCCTACACATTTTCAGTGTCAGCAAACATAATGTCTCTGATATCAAAATTACCATAATTCCTTATAAATCAGCCCTATCTCCAGATAGCTAGGCTTTTATAGCACTCCCTTGGGAGTATCACAGGTTCCTTGTACTCCTTCTCAGCTCCTTCTTCCTTCTTTCCTTATCACCAAACTTATCCCTCATTTGGTTTTCTGTAATGGCCTCTTGCAAGCTTCCTTGACTCCAGGCCATGTCTCTACTTACATATGGTCACCACCATTCTTTTGTTTCTAATGTGATATGTTTACTAGGTCAGTGAAAAGGAAATGCAGTTTTGGCAGTTACTTTAATAGTAATTGTTTTTTCAATCATTCATTTATACATTGATATTATCACTTTGTTGAGCATCAATTATGTGCCAGATTTTATGGTGGGTGCTAGGTTTTTTTGAGATAATGTTCTACTTAAAGTCATCCATTGGTTATTTAAAACAAATTGTTATAGTTGACCTCCACTACGAATTCCAACATTTCTGTTGATAATTTCCCAATCCATCTCCCCCCCATGAATAGGCATGCGCTAATATTGTCCCTCCTTTGAAAAGCTAAAATCAACTCCTTTACTTGTAGGGGTTCAGTCAGAGTGATGGGAAAAATTGTAAAATAGACACAAACCTTCTTTGAAGACTGAAGGTTTTTGCAAAGGCCTGGGGAAAGAATAAACCAAAGACATTGATTCTTACCCAGAGGCAATTAAGCAGAAGTAGGTACACAGGAACATACAGGCATATATCTAGAACTTGTTTACTCATGTGGTCCTAAGACGGACCTTTGAACACCCATGGGTGCATGACTGTTCTCCACTTGAGGGGTCAACAGTGTTATGACTCACAAATGGTGTTTGCTTTAGGGCTTGGAACCTGGCCTTTAATCATTCATAGGCAACCATGTTAATTATCCACAAGAGTGTAGACTCACAGCCTCTGTCATCAAATCTATACTGAATAAATGCCAGGAGTGCCAGCTGGTGAGGGCCACAGCTGCTAACTCCTTATCAAACTCTTTTTGGTGTCTGTAGGCTGCCCAGAGACCCAGCCCACTCTTTCATTGGATATCTGTGTCTGAGTGCATTTGTTCATCTGTTTCTGGGTCAGGGTCTGCTGGTTGGACCCAGCATCTACTAATCCAAATCTTTTGCTTGTATAATTTTTTTTTTCATTTTTCTACTCTTTCTTTACATCTGGAACAAGTTTTATCTTTTTTCCCTTGTTTAGCTATCCAAGAATCACTTATTTTCTTTCTCCAACCACTTTTTTTATTTCTCACATCCCCACTTACCCTCTGAAGTTGTGTTTCTGTTCATTGGTAGTGAAGCACATTGCACTGTGAGGTGTAATTGCTTAATGACTAAGCAATGTATATATCATGCCCTTTTCCACAGTGTAAACATGCCCAGTTCTTTACAGTATTAAATATAGAAGAAATATTTTATACATCTATTTTCTCCTTTCTATTTTAATTCTCTATTGTTTTTTCATCAAAATGTCCCACCTCTATTCCCCACCTTGGGTGCTCTTACCATATTTGTAAGACTATATGACCAGAAAAATGTTTTTAAAGTTTACAAACTAGTGATCAAAATTGGTCCCAAAGTCATTCGTTAATCACATATTTCCCCAATTCTCTCTTACTGAGGTATTCTAGTAGGTAGGGGTGTGTGTGTGTGTGTGTGTGTGTGTGTGTGTGTGTCTGTGTGTGTGTGTGTCTCTCTGTGTGTGTGTGTGTGTGTGTGTGTGTGTGTGTGTGTGTGTGTGTGTTTCAAACACAGTATTACACTGTCAATGAGTATTACCTACTTGCCCAAATTATCTTAACCTGGACAGTTACAGACAGCAATTAAGAGTCAGATCTGATGAATTATGTAAAGAAGTGACAGGAGGGCAAATCTTAGGGAATGGAAATCATCATTCTCCATTTCCATTTCCATTTCTCTTCCACCCTAGTGGTCCTTCAGTAGCCCCTACTGCCTTCTGAATTCAATGTTCCATTTGGCCTTCTCTTTGTCATCACTCTTTCCTGTTTCTCCACTCTTTGGCACATTGGCTTATGCCATTTTTTGGTCTTAATTGTTTTCTTTGTTTACTTCTACCTTCCCTTAGCATTCAGATAGTCTGAGAAAAACAAAACTGTCAAGTAAATCCACTTTGGAGACATAAAAGAGAAAATAACTTGAGGAATGAGGACAAGTAAGGAGAATTAAATCTGGAGAAAAGCAAAGTTAATTTTCATTTTCCTATCCTGAATCTCTGAAAGGGATCGTTTTACCAAGTGAATTGTTTTCTGATATCAGGCACTTACCTCAAGCCATTCACGTCTCTATTGCAATGTTCTCTGACTGGTTGTTACTTGTCACTGAGCCAAAACAAGGAGGAGGCAAAATACTCTGAGAAACTGTGGAATAAGGCTGCCAATAGAGACTTTAAACAAAACACAGAGAAATCAAAATACCTAAGCATTAAATCTAAAACAGTATCTGTCAAGACATGCTAGAAATGTGCCCAACTTGATCCATTGATCACTTAATATTTCTGTTTACGTATTTTGCTCTTTTTCCTGTTAGCTATATTCACATTTTATTCTAAAATGATATTTTGAATCTAAGCTCTCCCACCCTCAGAAATGAAAAGATAATTGAAATAACATAATAAATGCAGCATCTTTTCCATTTCTCCATCTTAAATTTTTTTCCTTGCATTGCAGACATTACAGAACCAAATTACATTTTTGCATATTATATCAAAACAAGTGCAATCAAAATAACCATTTATTTCTCAGCATTTTCATTTCTTTTTTAATGAACTTTCCCTGAGGACATTCTCACAATTGAGTATTTATTTATTATAAGCAACAAAAGAAATCCTGATTGTTCCAGCTGTGACAGAGAAACTTAGTTTGATATACATACAGCATATGAAAAAAATAATGATAAGCATTTTGATACTCTAAAACGTGATGAAACAAAAAGAAATAAAGAGGTTCTGGGTTAAGATGTTTTCTTTTCCATACTTTCTTTGGAATATTGTATTTTTCTTCTGCAGAATCCAATGAAATTCTTGTACCAAAATGACAAAGTTCATTATAAATTATTCAAAAAAAGTAAAATCTTTACTGGTAAAAATACCATAACAAGAACTGTAATAGGAAAAGCTCTACTGCTTGAATATTTAGTAGCAGCTGTAACACTTGTAACAGATAGATCATCTTTGTTCATATGACAATTTAATTCATAAACTGGTGGCTCACTTTTATATTGCTATTTAGTATTCACTCTTCCATTCATTTATTCATTCATTCATTACACATTTTACACTGGGGACGTATGGATGGCAAAGTTTTGTCATTATTTAGGTCTCCAAATATAGATTCAAAGACTCTACTCCATCTATATGACATAGTCTAAGGTTCACTAATATCAGCTGGAAACTATTTGTTATGTCAATTATACTATTTTTCCAAAATGATAAGCAATAATGCAGTCAGTTAATGTGTATAATAGCTACTATACAATTTCAGTTTAGAATAAAGACAAGGGAATCTTTTCCTGCTACTTTGTCTATTTCATTTTGGCTCTTTGAAATACATAACATCAAAACATACTATTCTTCTCCTTTGGTGATATGTGTGTGCATGTCTGTATGTGTACATGTATGCCATAAAATAGGAAAAATGGCATCTGAAAATCATTCATCTCTATGAAGATGTATATTAGATTTTGCATTTCTTTTAATAACTTCTCTTGCTTCTAATTCTCCTTCACTTTGCTGAAACCTCAATTTGCTTTTTTAGTAAGAATACAACTGGAGAAAGGGCTGCATAAATGCTCTCTGGATAAAGGAGAACATAATTAACTAACTGCCTAACTTACTAAATACACACAGTACAGACAAGCATTGGCAGTTCTGTTCTGCTTTTAAGGTAAGTAGGGAGACCAGAGTGCAGTGGAGATAACAGAGGTACAATTCATCACTCTGAAGGATAACGTATTTAAGACATAGTTTTACTTTGTGGGATTCAGTATAATGAAGATCTTGGTGAAAGATACAATTGAAATGTGAAAGACATCAGATTTGCTTTAACTATTTAAAGAAATTGAGTCATTTAAAAATTATTTACAGATGGATTAAAGTGCTATATGTGAATGACAAAATTAAAATATTCATAGAAGGTGATAAAAAGACTACCTCTATGAGCACAGGGAAAGAAACAAAACAGAATGCATTTCGTAGAATAACCCAAATAGGGAACATCAAAGAAAAGATATATTTAAATAAAGAGCTTTCATTTGTAAACAACCAAAACACCATAAAAAGAAAAAAAAAACTCACAAATTTCCAACTTGGAAAAGATATTTGTAAAATTGACCATATGTAACTGTTCAAATATATTTGAAAATAACCTCATAGAAATTCTCAACAAATTTGAACATATAGTTAACAGAAGAGAAAACCCAAAGGGCCAATAAAAATATAAAAGCATACTTCATCTAATTATTATAGGAGAAATGCAGATTTAAATCCACCAGAATAGCTGAAAGGAGAAAGTCTGATCATATCAAGTATTGGTGAGAACTAATGGAACAACTGATGAACACCTAAGTGTTGCCCTAGATACTGTCTTGCACAGGTGCACCCAGACAAAGATGCAGGGATATTCAGAACAACAATATTGTTGGTAATGACAAGAGCTGGAAACAACTCTTGTGCACATCAACTGTAGAATAAAACACATTTACTGTTGTCAATATAAGTGAAGCTAAAAACATGAAATTGAGCAAAGCAGCATGTTCTGGGAGGATAGATAGTGTATAATTAAAATAGTATTATGTTCAATAGGTTGACAAATGAAATAATACATCATTTTGTAATCTAAATAAGGATGAAAACACTAAAGAAAATGGTAGAACTATCCACAAAAGGTCAACCTCCCTAGGGAAGGAGCAGGGTGTGATGAGAGAAGGGCACAGAGTGGCATCTAAGTTCCCCAAATGCTCTATTTCTTAATCTAAGTTGTGGGCACACAAGCATTTTGTTTATTAGATTAAAAATGGTACACACATATTTCATTGACTCCTTACAAGGTAATTAATGAAAAATGAAAGCCAAACCAAAAATGAATAATCAGGTGACACAAATAGGAGTTCATTGTCTATGGAATTTCTGAACAGACATCTCAAAAACGATCATGTAATGGTCCCTAACTGCCACTTTTTATCTCAACAAGAAATGATTAGAGAGATTCTCAAAAATATAACCCATAGTAGTAGCCATTATAGCTATCATTATGCCATCTGGATTCCCTAAGATCACTTTTTCCATTTTCACGAACCCCTAGTGTCCCCCAACATGTTTTGTTTCCAATGTCCTCTACCTGTGATGTCCTTGCAATGATACCTCTTGGTATGAGAAAGCAACTTTACCCTAAGTCACGAGTAATCAACCTGCCCAAGGTCCTCAGCCAATCAATGACTGGCTGGGGCTGGAATATGAAAGCTCAGCTCTTCTGCCTTAAATCCAGAGGCTTCCTATATGATCAGGCTGTGGATGGGGTTTTACCACTGCTTGGTTCCATCTCATTTCCTTTCCTCATTCCCAAACTCTTCAGAGCTCACTTGCACAGTAATCCTTCTCTCAGAATTTGCTTCTGTGGATCCCAAACTCATGCACAAAGATATTGCTAAGTTTTCAAAATTAATTCATTAAATTATTTTGTGTTAGAAAACCATTGTTGTTCTGTAGTTTAAGTTTGTTTGTTTGTTTGTTTTCTTCACCTTAACAGGCAATAATTTCTGGGTTAAATCTAAAACAACCGCAATTTTTGGTTTCTGTTTTTTCTAAATAATAATAGTTTGTATGGGTTCAATATATTTTAGCTGTAAGTATTTGAAATGCTAATTCCTTCATAATATTTTAAAGTTTGTTATGAGGTAAGATACCTGGAAAAGAATCCCACAATATTACTCAAGATAGAAATATTCCTGTCCCTGATCATCATTGTTTAAGGCAAAATATGCATTTTGGCCCCTCCTACATTTCTTCAGCCTCTTTATTTTTACCTTTCCTGAGGAAGAAGCTATCGTAAGTGTATATGAAATTAAAAAGTGAGTAATACTTTGCAATACAAAATGAAGCATAGATCTATGGTTTCATAAATAATCACAGTTCTGGGATTAATAATGTGGGGTTTGTGACTAGAGGCATGGCTGTCATTCAGAAAGTCTTACTCTATGTTCTTTCTCACAGACAGATGTGTGTGCACTTAGGGAAATTAATGGCAATTTAAAAAATATCCTCCTGACTTTCAACTGGTCCCTACCCCCTCTGAAATATGTTTTAAATATAAGAATATTTTATTAGTCTGCTAGGGCTGCCATAACAAAGTACCATAGACTGAGTAGCTTAACAATAGAAATGTATTGTCTCACTAGAAATTAAAAATTAAGCTATTGGCAGGGTTTGGGTTGCTTCTGAAGACTTTGAAGGAAGGATCTTTCCAGCCCTCCTTCTTTTCTTGTATATGGCTGTCTTTTCTGTTTGTCTCTTCATGTTGTCTTCCCTGCGTGCTTATCTCTGTGTCATGCTTTGCCTTTTTATCAAGACCCCAGTCATATGGAATTACAGCCCTCCTTAATAATCCCTTTTTAACCTCATAACATCTGTAAAGAGCCTATTGGATATAAAGTTGCATTTTAGTAGCAATGGGCTTGAACTTTATACCTATTTTGCGGGGATACAATTCAACCCATAACAAATATTAACTATAGATATTATAATGTTTTTTTGTTTGTTTGTTTGTTTTTTGTTTTTTTTTTTTTTTGAGACGGAGTTTCACTCTTGTTACCCAGGCTGGAGTGCAATGGCGCGATCTCGGCTCACCGCAACCTCCGTCTCCTGGGTTCAGGCAATTCTCCTGCCTCAGCCTCCTGAGAAGCTGGGATTACAGGCATGCGCCACCATGCCCAGCTAATTTTTTGTATTTTTAGTAGAGATGGGGTTTCACCATGTTGACCAGGATGGTCTTGATCTCTTGACCTTGTGATCCACTCGCCTCGGCCTCCCAAAGTACTGGGATTACAGGCGTGAGCCACCGCGCCTGGCTAGATATTATAATGTTTTAAAGTTAATTAAGTGCTCTGATCTGTTTCATTTTATGATATTGTTTTTAAATCTCACTTATAGGGCTGAATTCAGGTCCAGTGGCATACTCTATGTCCCCTGCCCTCATACATGGTAGTGCAGGTTTTAAATTCTGACATTTGAGAGGCTAAGATCAGAAATCTTAATTTCCACTCCAAACAGAATAAGGTTATATAGATTTTAATGAATCCAGGAATTCCTGTCTTGGGACAATTTACCCTGCCTTTGCTGGAAATCTCCAAAAAAAAAAAAAAAGAAGATAGATATTTTTAACCAGAAAATATTTCACTTACAGTCATAACCAGCTAATGCTTCCGTGTTTCTTCTCCCTCTTATACTTAAAAAGAGAATAGACAGAATGCTCAACTGCATCTCAACAGTACTACTGCCTTTATTCTCCATAAGAAAATGACTAAACCTATATGAATGACTATGGAAGATGAATTTTCAACATTTTATTACATACTTGAGGCTCATTATTTTCTATCCTTGTTTCTAGAGTAGGTAGTTGAGATATTGGAAAATAAGTTGACATCAACTCACACTAAGCCTACTCTGATAGTCACCCCTGACAAAATCATACTCAATACATTTTGCTGTTTGCTTTAAGACTAAGGAGTCTTAACTGTGAATGCATATTCATTCTTATATGTAGATTCTTTCTTATGAAACTTCAAAATTATAGATTAAAACCCCCTTTGTTGGCTCTCTTTCTATCCTTCTTTGTTCACCTATAAATTGTGACAGAAATATTTACATCATATTTCCCTTCCAGATCTCAAAGCTAATGATTCTATTCTCAGGGACGTAGTACTTACCCATATGACTTCTGAAGTCAGGGCCAATAGATGCCCATTTTGCTACCGTAATGTCTAAAGGAAGGAAAGAAATATCTAGGTAACATTAACAATTGCACTTCTATAACTGTGTTTCTGCCTCTTCTTTTGATTTCGGGCAAAAAGAAACCAGGAGCAACTAGCCAGGACACAGAGGCGTTTTTAAATCAACTGTAAGTGAATGGTCAGTTATAGGGATGGCTTATATGCAGTAATTCTAGGAGAAGAGAGGATTGACTAAATGACCTTTTGAGAATGATTCCAAGTCTATGACTCAATAATAATACTTATCAACCTGTTCTTGTCATCGGGTGCTAAAATGGGAGTGGGAAGGGCAGTCTATTATTAGCTGTAAGCTTCTGATTAATCTTTTAAGATAAGGGAGCTTGTGTTTCAGCCAAGTTGTGAAGCTGTCTCCTGAGGTGAGGCCATTAACATGCCAGGAATGAGACAAGGTTATCATTAAGGAGACATTAGGCCCTGATGACCATAGTGAAGTCGTGAATAGCTGGCTGGCTGGCCAGGCAAAGCTGGTTAAGAGCTAACACAAGGTCACTATAAGCAATGCCAAGCCATATGTTCAAATTGAGGATAGCTACATATCTCGTCTTTTGTCACCCTCTAGGGGATTCCAGTCAGCAAATTAAATGAAAAGGTAGTTCTATAAGAGTGATAAGAACTATGGGTTGAACATTGTATTACAATATTATGTGGATGTACATGTGCATGTATGTCTGGTCATATGCTCGTGCATGTAGGTATACGTATGTTTGTATTCTGGCCAATATCTATAAAACCAAGAGTTAATCTTTGGCTTTTAAAACTACATTAGCAACTGAAAGCATGCACCTGCTTACAAAGATTATGCCCTTTCTCAAATTATGCTTCTTCCTATATAAAGAGATTAGAACTAAAATTTTCAAATGTATACACGGTTTGGACATCTTAGGTATCTATCTGAGGCTCATTCTCCATTAGTCTTATAGAATAATTAATCATTTAGTGAGTAAAGAATACGATGTCAACTAATAATTCAAAACAGAACTAAAAAGAAGTCTAGTGAAATAATTTTAAATGATCAATTGTGCAGATAAATGTAGTTTGTTCCTCTTCCCTTGTTTCTTTCCTTTTAGCCAACATAGATTGCTATAGATATTGCTACATGAAGAATAAGTAGCCTGGTAAAAATAATTAAGATAAATATTTTGAAATATCTTCAGTATTAATGAGCTCTACGACTTACATGTGGCTTTCAAGAGTCCTAGTTCTTTACCTGTAAAATGGGGATAATAATGAGATTCTATCTAGTTGCCACCATAATCCAAGGGAACAATGTGTGTGAAAGTACTTTGGCAATCTGACTAGGTGGTATATATTGCTGTTGATGTTATTGTGTTTGTCATTGTCATTGCAACTAACATGAGAATGGGTACTATATTCACAGTTCTATAAAGTATATCTAATAAAATGGTTGGTATGTAGTAGATACGCAATAAATGTTGAATTGTTTAATGAGCTAGCCTATATTGATATAGTTATGAATGATATTATCATATATCCCTATATATAGCATATAATAATTACAAATATAATATAGCTATAAATAAACATTTCACACATATATATATAATTTTCAAGTATGAAATACAGGCAGTTTGCTCTTCTTTGTATTTATCTTATTATTAGATTTATTTTAAACTCCTAACCTTCGTTCATCCATTTATTCTTATACCCTACAAACAGAAAAGCAGATCTGGAAATAAGGTACCTGGTTTCACATTTGTACTAGTCCATTTTCACGCTGCTGATAAAGACATACCCGAGACTGTGTAATTTATAAATAAAAAGGCTCGATGGACCACGGTTCCATGTGGCTGGGGAAGCCTGGCAATCATGGTGGAAGGCATAAGGCAGGGTTTACATGGCAGCAAGGAAGAGAGAGAATGAGAATCAAGTGAAAGGAGTATCCCCTGATGAAACCATCAGTTCTTGTGAGACTTATTCTCTACCACAGGAACAGTAGGAGTGAAAAAAACACAGTGATTCAATTATCTCCCACTGGGTCCCTCCCACAACACATGGGAATTATGGTAGTAACTACAATTTAAGATGAGACCTCGGGTGGGGACACAGCCAAACCATATCAACATCTTTACTCAATCGCTTGACCTCTCCAAATACGTATTTTCTTAACTCTAACAAGAATGGTAGAAAACTCATTTCTGTTTATGATGCAGGCATTGGGAGTACAATTTATTTGTCACAATGGTGCCTCAATATAGCATCTCTAATCCTGAACCATTCAGTCAGCTCCTTGCTTCAGAGGGTTCTCTTCTCCCCAACACATACCATAATCCAGTTAGATTAAAAACCTATCCAACTTCCTCTCATGTTTTGTTCTCTGAATGAAATTTAAATATCCTTGGTCCTTCCCTTTGTCAACCGTCCCAAAGCAGCAATGGCTTCTTCAGACTTATTTTAAGGCTTAGATTCAGTGGAAGTTGGTAACAGAATTAGGAAAATGTGAAAGACACAGAAATAACATAATGGACCTATCACCTGCATGATTTGCCTTCTGTATGTTTTTATATGAACCATCTGCAAAACTGTAGAGAGCTGCTCTGGCAATTTCAAGGTCTAGATTATTTTACCCCTCAGTATTTGTTCCTCTGATAGAAATATCAGTATTTCTGCAATGACTTCAACAGAAAAACACAACAGGAATGAAAAGACAATAGACTTTAAAAACTACTTTAACATTGCAAGGTTGTTAAATTCATAAAACAAACTTTAATGTGTAGAAGGAGTTGCATTTATCATTTTGCTCTTTTTATTTCTAATATTTACTCACTTTACTTACACTCAGCACAAATATATATTAAAATTTATAAGTGTATGTACTAAAATTTATTAGTATTATACATTAATAAATACTAAAAATCAAGATAAATTACTAGCAGTGGTATGCATTCTGATTCATGTACCCTAAAATATAAACATATACATATATATATACACATAAATGTTATAGTTTGCGTGAATCAAAATGACCCAGTACTTGCCAATTTATCTTATTATTTAATATTAATTAATACATACTTTATTCCTCTAAATGCTGGGAGCTAACTGATTGTTGTATCTTCAGAGGGCACTGGAGTCAGTTCCATAACCAGAAAGCAAAGAGTGTGACGTTTATTCATTGGACTCTGAAATGGATCTGTAGCATTAGGGAATTAAATAAAGCCATGGTAACCGGAGGTGTAAAAAACAAAAACTGAGTGGCAGACACAGCGACTTAGGAGAACTTAACTGTGCCATCTTTTTTTATTATCTTTGTTCTGGCGTCAAGGTTAAGTTAACCTTCTTTTTAAACTCTTTACCTTCATGTCAATGTCTTCTTCCTATCCTGGGCTCCTAGCACTCTCCTTTTGCCTATTGTCTTTTGTAAAAAGAAATTGATCTAATAAACATATTCATACTTATTGTGATATTTGTTTCAGTATAATTTGCATTCTAATGAAGACAATGGGAGAGGGCAACACTTAACACAGATAAATAAAACATTAATAGTGGGACTGTAGGCATAGTGTAGAGATCTTTTCAGGCTGGGAGGCCATGACAATAACACTCAGCTCATACAAATTCAAAAACCACTATAGTGCCTAGGCATAAGGCCAACCTGGAGAAAAGGGCAAAGTTACCTCCAGTGTTTACTGGTGTGCATGTGAGTGTGCAGGACAAGTAGCTTTACTAGAAAGTCCTTCTGTTTCTAGTACATGTAAGAGATGAAGTTACATGAGTATTGCTCTGATGTCTAGTCTGGAGAAGGCAGCCAGCATTCCTCATTCCTAAAACCATCATTCTGCTTTTATGCTGATAAATATAGTAACATTCGAGGAGGTTGCTGGTTGGGCAAGCTAGAGTTAATTCACAAACCGGATGAAGATCTACCCTATGGACTAACTGCTGGGGCTTATAACCTCACTTTTATTGTTTATATGTTTATTGTCTCAGACTCTGATTTCTGCATTTCTGAGCTTACGCAGTAACATGGCATCATTATTTCCTTTGTTCCTAAGTACATAATTCTGATCCAGAATTAGATATTATTTACAAATAATATCTAATAGCTGAGTCCTCACACCTTAGAATTTAAAATCTCAAGTGAAACTGTAATAATGCCAATGATGCTGATGCTGGTAATGGTAATGGTGATGAAATATAATAAGTATTCTGTTTACTGTGAATCAGGGAATGTGGTAAGAATTTGTTATACATCACTTCTGTTAATCCTCACAGCACCTCTAATACAGTGAGTGGTATGGCTATATCCAATTCATAATCTATTTACAGTCATAGTTATAATACTGACTTTCATATTTTTACTTATAGGTGAATGCTTACAAACCATTGTCATTTGCTCATTAGATCCTCACCACATATCTAGGTCTCTATTTAACTAGTAATATAGAGGAAGGAGAATTTGCTTTTACCTCTCCTTAGTTTCAGAAACAATGACAGTTCTTAACTCCTTTACATAAGAATAATTTGGAGCCAGACAATTTCACCAGCAAATTCCACTGTATTGTTATCCCCACAATTGAAAAAATGCCTGAGATTGTAGCAAGGGCATTTGCATCTGAACACATGATGTCAGTTCATCCTCTGCATCTTATTAGTTCTGTAATTAACTCAGAGATCATCTATAAACTGCCTGCCCACATCTTGAAAATATCATATACAATATGTAAAAGCGTTTTCTAACTTTAAAGCTCTATAAGAAATCTGCCACATCATACAGAATATATGCTATGGACATGGTTTATACATACTTTGGAAAGCCAGTTTATATCTAAGATGATATGTTCTGTATGCTCTGGGTAATTTTGTATAGTCACAATATAAACGAATAGTGAATTATGTACTAAAAATGTCAGCTACTTAGCAGTAGTGATATTGTCATGCAAGAATCCCAGATACGCGTGTCCTGAGAGACAACCAACTTGTCTTTACATGAAACTCTATCATACCACTTATGTGACCTATGGGGAAGCCCAGTGCTCCTTTACTTCTCTGTAAAAGTAAATGATATAAGTGATCAGTATCAGGTGAAAGTAAGTAGATGCTCTAGCTTTTTATCTCTATCACCTTACATGTTTTCCCACTTCTCTTTACCAAGGTATTTTAATGTGTTAGTCATCAAAATGATGCTTAAAGGTATTCCAATATATAAAATCATTTTACACTGGACATGATTTATGGAGAAAATGGTATTTTATTCACGGTAAAAAAAATATAGTCTCACAGCTGTGAGCATTAAGTACAAGACATTCACAACATTTGAGGCTCAAAAGCTTAAGGCACTTAAGGAATAAGAAACAGAAGAAAGATGATGTGTGTATGTGAGTTTGGGACATGCATAGGGAGCAACCAAGAGGGTATAACTCCTACTTCCAAACTACTGTCCTATTGAGCTCACGTAGATATAGTATAACCTAATTTAAGAGCATATGTGAAGGGATAGGTGAAGTATGATTAAAAGTTAAAGGACAATGGGGTTATTAGGAAAGGAAAGTAATTACATTTTGTAATATTCAGTAAGCCAGAGAAAGCACATTACTCTCCTTCTTAGGATTGGTTGATGGACTTGAAAAGAACTTGCAAAGCTGAAGGGCAGGACTCACAGTGCAATTTAAAGTCTTTGTGATTAACAATTTCTCTAACTTTATTGACCTTTGGAACAATAATCATGGCTTTCTCTCCAAGGGAAGTTCTTTCTATTTGTCTAATACATCTCTCTCAATAGACTAGAGGAACTGAACACCTATTATTGAATCTTATCTATAACTGAAGAATGCAGGGATTGAAACGCTTAAAGCAAGTAGCCTCTGTTTCTAAACTCATTTTAGGGGGAGTGAAATCAGAACTAATGTATTTCTTTACCTCACAAAGTACATTGAATAAGCAGAATGAAAATGGAATTTAAAATTTTTTGTCATAAGGCCCAAGATCTCTGCTGTATTTATTCACTTTATATACATACATGTTTCCAAGGCTTTTACCTTTCTGCCCCTTTACAATCGTATTGTCTCAAAACTCAAGCACTTCCGTCTCTCCCCTCGCTTAACCTCTGCTGAAACAATAAACTAAACTCGGGAAACTGCCTTGGCACATGCTGTTTTATTTGGTGTTCTTGAAGGTCATGATCATTCTGCGCTCCCCTTAACCGATTAGACAGATCATATGCACAATTAATCTCCCCTAATCCCTCCCCTCAGTTAGACCATAGGAGAAAATGCACATGCAATAAGGATAATGCTTTTGTACATCTGAGGCTTCTTTCATCTGAGGATCTCAAAGTCCTTGTTACACATGTCAAAAGCTCCCTATCACTCTTTCAAAATGGGTATTACAAGATTAATTTGCAGAAGGGCAAAGGCAAGCACGGAAATGTTAAGAGACTTTCCAAAGAATGTATACTCAGGATAGACAGAAATAGCATTCTCAAGTTTGGGGTGTCTATGCCCTGAGGGGATAGAGGACATTTCAATACATAGGAGTCTTATCTTTTAGAAAATGAGGTCTCACTAAACAGAAAATGAATTTCTTTATGTTATCATAGGTCCTGGGGTTGAATAAAAGACCTCAGACTTAAGGCTTTGCTCTTCTTTTTCTCTTAGTCCCATGGGTTTTGGCATGAGGACTGCAAGTGAGGCTACTTCCACTGTCTCAAAGGTATGTGTATGTGGGGAGTGACACTGAATGAGAATAGCTTTCAGTTTTATTCAGAGGACTAAAAATTCAGGTGTCAGGAAGCCAAGTTTTTGTTTGTTTTAATTGTTTAATAAACTATTTTGAGTCCTACTTTATTAAGCCTAAAAAAAACTGGAAGCTAACATAAATAAAAGTAACATTGACATAAAAAACAGATGATTCCATAAGACTCTTTTGAAATTACATGTCTCGAACTCAGAGCTTATGTTCCCATTGAGATTCCTATACCAACCTGTTAAACTTAGTAATGAGGTTTAATTATTATCCTATCCATTACTGATTGATTTTTATAAATTATTGGGGTGATGGTTATTTTAGGGAAAAGAACATTTTAATATTGAACTTTCACAAAACATTATGTTTCACCAAAGATTCACAGTCAAAGAGACTCTGATCAAAAAATGAGAACAAATGATTTTATCTCCTCTTACTCCATACATACTACTTGCAGGATAAAAACAGACAACCCCCAGTTCTGAGCCTGTGACAGCAGCACTGGTGGAGGAAGGTAGATCTCCATGCAGCACTTTCTTATATGACTCTAGTCACATAAATGCTCACAGGGTGTATTCTCCAAGCCTGTAAAGGCCAGGGTGTGTGAGAAGTTCCCCCATGCTAGAGAGAACCTTGCCACCTCGATTCAAGACTTCACTGGGACAAGAAAGAGTTAAGTGCTCTCACTTTATTTCTCCACCCAACCCCTCCATTTTCACAAGCAAAGCATAGAAAAAGGTTTTTAATAAATATTAGCTTCCTTCCAGCTCCTGTTTCTCTACCCATTGCTTCTCTAGGATTTAGCACTCAATGTCCACCAAGGACTCCTATTTTTACGTTCTGTCTGGTTGTCTTGTCTAAATGTGCTAGAGCTGGTGCCTGTTCCTAAACTTCAGTTGGAATGTGGGGCCCCTGGTACTGTAATCAGCACCTCCTGCCCTCCTTCATATGACTGTTTTCTCCATTTCAGCTCCTATGCATTCTCCACCAGACTGAGTCACCTATAATAAGTACACCTTAGCTAGAAACACCTTTTTGAATACTGTGCCCTTGCCTACCTAATTGCTACCCAGAGCAACATCTAGCTGAGCCAATTTATTTTCTCTTTGGCTTCATTACAGAGTCCAAGTCTTCTTAGATGTGAACTTGATCCTTTTCCCTAACAGCCCACATGGATGAAAAACCAGAGCACTTGATATAAGGGAAACTTATCATACCATGCACTGAGAAGGCCGGGCTTTGCATGTTACATGTCTGTGGCATTTGCTGTCTGCCAGGGACTTATAAAATATTTGGGTGGTTATCCTATGTTGTCTTCCAGAGGTGGGAAATGTGTGGAAGCAGCTGCAGTTTTTTTTTTTTTTTTTCATAAAATAGGGAAGAAAGCAGACGAAAACAACAAAACACGCACACATTATCGAGCACATAAGTGTGTAATGACAATTGTGATGAAGAAAAAAAATCTGTGTAGAAAAATTAAGGATTTTCTATCACTGAAGAACTGACCGAGGTATCTTCTGTGTTGGAGAACTAATGGAAATGAATGGGTGGATAAAGCAGGAGTTAATATGGATGTGCTGCAGTTTCTATAACCTGCCTCCTATTGGAAGATATCTGCATTGTTTCTCATTCCTTGCTCTTATAAACAATTGTGCATGGAATAATATACATATATCACTTTGCCAAAGTATATAAAGATCTGTATAGTGAAAGTTGTTAGGTCAAAAGACACATATATATTTAAAAAATTTTAATAGATAATATCTCCAATCTCATGCCTCAAAAAGAAGGTCTTGGGAGCTCATGATGGCCTGTGAAGTACCTGTAGAACTTCAGTGGGAATGCTGGTTAATTAGTGACCAGTTGGATATATTGTAACTAGATATGGATGTGAAGAGATTTTGCTTAGTCGATTTTTTTTTAATCCACATTTGTTTGGCTTTGAGTGTTTAGATAAATTTTTAGTAATAATCAGTTTAAAATATTTTCTGTTTGTTCTGATTGTCTTCCTAACATATATTGAATAACTGAAGAAAAAAAAATTCTAAGGCTGGTCATGGTGACTCATGTCTGTAATCCCAGCACTTTGGGAGGCTGAGGTGGGCAGGTCACCAGGTCAAGAGGTTGCGACTGTCCTGTTCAATACGGTGAAACCGTGTCTCTACTAAAACTACAAAATTAGCTGGGCATGGTTGCATCTGCCTGTAGTCCCAGCTGTTCAGGAGGCTGAGGCAGGAGAATCGCTTGAACCTGGGAAGTGGAGCTGAGATCATGCCACTGCACTCCAGCATGGTGACAGATCAAGACTCGAAAAAAAAAAAAAATCTATCCCAACCACAGGATTTGTAGATTTGTAAAATCGATTTCACTTACATGAAAAGTACCCTCATCCAATCTTATATTAACTCATCTTCTCTCCAAGAGTCATTAATTGTAGATATTCTCCGTTGCCAAATCTATAAGAATACAGATTTTTACATCATTAAAAAAGATATAACTTTTTATTATATAACTAATATTAATAACTTTTTAAAATCAGACAATACAGAAATATTTTTTAAAAAGCAGGAGTTAATTTATCTACCTTCTGTCATTACTGTACTTTATAGAGCTGATATATGGGTTATTCAATGTCAAATCTGAAAACGTCCCTAAGATCACTCCCTCCTCTTTCCCACTGAAGATTTCAACTGCTTGTGTTTTGTTAGGCAAAGCACCTCCTAAACTAGAACTGAAGATGTTGAAGGCATTTGAAAAATCAGAGCACTTGATATAATGGAGTTTACTATTTCACTTTTCTTCTTGGCAGTTTTTAAAAAAATATTACTTTGATTGTTTTCACATTATCATAACCTAATGCAAAACATGTCACAGTCATTACCTGAGTTTCAACTATATGTATATCATCCATCAGCTCATCCGTCCCCTGTCTAAAAGTCTTATCACCATAAATTACATTTGAAAACCTGAAGTAGATGTTATTCATCCCCATTATTATTGAACAACAGGGGATGCACATGTTTTTTAAATCAAAATACTCACTCTATACTCACTAATGCTTTCCAATATCTTATGGGATATTCAATTGGCAAATTAGTAATGAAGTTTTTCTAAAAGAAATGATGCCCTTAAAAAATAATTTCAACACAAGCCATTTAGCAGAGGATAAGCATCTCAATAATGGTCTGATGATCCCTGCACAGCTGGGGGGCGAATCTCTGCCTTTCAGTCTATTCATTTTGACTTCTATGTGTGTTTGGAAATACAGCATTATTATTCTAACCACTGAATTTATTAAAAATGCAACCTTACAGATCTTTAAGGTTACTTGTAAGTCTTCTCCAAGGTTGTTTTCCATCTCTCCTCCTTTCGAGCTCTTGCTTTCCCTCTAGCAAGACCATGGTGGTACTAAGACAGTAGCAACACCTCCATTTTCATTTTTCATTATCATCAATAAAAGCGACACCTTATCAAATGTTTCTTTGGTATAGAACAGTGAAATAAATGCTCTAAGGGATTTTTGATCTAGGTAGGAAGTTTAGCATATAATGGGTTCATTTGAGGCTTGGAATTCTACTAATATATTTGGAGGAATATTTATATAGGACCTTCAAATATTGTCACCTCTATTAAATTTAGAACACTTTTCTTAAAACTGATTCATTTCCCTAGCATTCACCTTGTTTATCACACTGCTTATTATTGATGTGGACGCTGAAGTATTTCAGCTAATATTGATATTTGCTTAACACATGTCATCAAATGTTGAATGTGTTTTCTGTTCAGAATTTGTATGTGTCCTGAATCCATGTGGGATATTAATGCCAATCTGATTGAATACCAAAGGGCAGTAGAGTGAGTACTGTGCTCAATGGCAACTAGCTCTCCTGCCCTACTGAGATGTGCTATTTCCATAGGTTTATCATCTACCAAGTAGAACTTTACAATGACTAAGTTATAAAAGATTACCAGGCAAATAAACACTGTATAAAAAACAATGTATAAAATGTATAACATTTTAATATAAAGAGATTTAAATACTCTATTCTGGCATTCAGTGCGTCTTTTGTTTGGGATAAGTTTTCTTTTCCTTATCTAATTTCCCTAATTTTTTGGCATGCAATAACCCAGGACTCGGTCATTTACACAATTTACCACACATAATCCCCAGGATGAAGACTATTGATTTTGAACAAATGATTGAATACAAACTGTTTTATGATTTTAAAAATTAATTTCATAGTTATTAGCATTTGTTTTAATTTCTCTATAATTAAAATTCACTAAGAAATATACATATTGACTTCAGAAAGAAATGAAACAGTATAAATAAGAAAACTATTTTGAATAAAAATTACAACAAATCCCACTGCCAAGCCCTTATTTCCTGAGCAATCATCCTGGAAAATGCAATATTCTCCGTTGATTTCTTAGTACTTGCTGTGGTAACAATAATTATAGCAACTCCATGTTGGTGTAACCAGACCTTGTTCTCAGAACTTCACATGAAGGAATACATCTTATGTCATGGCAGTCACATGAGGCAGATTCAGTATTATTCAGTATAAATAAGGAGTCCTACCACAGAGTTTTTAGTAATGCACTCAGGATCACAGACGTAATAGTACTAAAATGGGATTAAAATTAGGCTTTTAATCACTTTACCAGCTTTTGTGAATATACTAGTTATGTTAAATGTCCAGTTTTCACTCCCAGGTCCAAACTCTTGGTTTTGATTGAAGTCTATTTTAGGTAAATTACTTATTCTCACGTGAAATATCATTTTTTCTAAAAATTATAGTATTCAGAGCCTGATTTCATAGAATAGGTATATGTCTTCTATTAAGTTTGTTTCAGACAGCGTTCATGGGTGTTATTCTTCTCAAGTTAGGCAGTCTTCCAGTCTTCACAAGTGTATCACTTCTTGGCTGATTATGGCATTTGAAAACCTTGAATCTTTTTTTCCAGTTCTAATTTCTCAAGATACAAGAGAGAAATCTGAAGCCAGCCTCAGCACAGAGAGAGGTGACTTTTACCACGTCCTTAAGGCATCCCTCCTAGAAGGAATACAGAACTTTGTTACAGAGACACACTAGGATGAAACCACCTCAATCAGTGCTAATTTGGGAGGCTCACAAATCTCATCCAATGACATTAAGCAGACAAAGGGTTTTAACTGACTTCTCTTCATTATTCCTGGGGGCACTGCGTTATGCCTGTAAGTGCTGTGTTTCATTATAAATGAGCCACCTGAAAATTATTTTTTAAAGAATTAGGGTGTGTAGTTACATTGCTAAAAAAAAATCTTTAGGATGTTTCTAAAACTGCCCTGATATTATTAAAATGAAAACTTTCAGATGCATTTAAAATTTCTATTGACTGTATATTAACACATATTCAAAAGAGCCATTACTCACCAAGCTTACACAGAAGATACTGAACTTGGTAGGAGTTTTAGACTGATCCATAGACAATTGTTTTGTTTGTTCATTTGTTTGCCTATTTGTTTATCTTGTTTGTTTTTCCGTAAGTAAAAAGTTGAAAGCTGACAATTTCCTATGGTTTAACCTGATAGGTTAAATTATGCTAAAGTAGCAGAAATTAATTATTAGTAGTAGAACTTGAATTGTATTTCCAAGTTGGCCCTATATTTTTAATCATCTCATTAAGAGAATATAGGACTGTTTTCTACTCAGTGTCATCACAGATTTTCATATAATTGGGAACATATGGTACTTTGTTATGTGAATATACATGTAAGATTGTATCTTCACTGTTTAGATTCCATTATTTCACTAGGGTATGTTTAGCTCCTGTGACTTAATTCTACCTGGTATACATTCAAATCTTTCCATCTGTAGGAGCAAGTCCTCTGTCAGTTAAATTATTAGTTCTTCTGTCATATCTGTGATTACCTTTTCTGTTTCATTTGGCTTATTCTCTTTATGAGGACAAGTCTCCCCAAGATAAGCTCCCCTGGTGTCCTTCATACTTGTCATCTCTCTCTTCTTCTTTCACCTACCTGGCTGTTCTTCTCTGGGTGTGATTTGAGTGTCGTCAAGACTGTCTTCACATAATTTATTTGGTTTCTGCTATTTCAATTCTGATCACGACTTCTCAATGCACCTTTTCCGTCTGCTGTGTGATTATGTGTTTGGATTATGTGCTTGGATTCATCTTTCAAGTTAGCCACCCCACTCATCATGTGTCTATTCTTTTATCATTCCATTATTCCATACACTTTTTATGAACAAAGCAATTGCTGTCTATAAATGTCTCTTCTTTTCTTGTTTTTGTTATTCCCAATCATTTTAACTGTTTCACAGTATGATTATTTCATAATATTATGTGCATAAATTTTTTTTTTCAAACCTGTGTGGAGGCAGTGGAGAGTTCTAGTCTGGTTCTATAATGCACTATGGTGAGTGGTCAAGTGGCTTTTTTTGTTTGTTTGTTTTCTTTGTAGAGATGAGGACACCCTATATTAATTAGGTTGTCTTGAACTTCTGGGGTCAAGTGATTCTCCCACCTTAACCTCCCAATGTGTTGGGATTATAGGCATAAGGCACCATGCTTAGCCTCTGAGTGGCCAATTTGTAAAATATTTTATTATCTTTAAATTTCTGATTGTGTAAGCTCATTCTCGCTGAGCTATGGTTAAAATATTGTCATAAAAAATGTCTCCTTTAGTACAGCCTCATGCTTTACTGTAGCTTATCTTCCACTAGGTTTCAGGTACTATTAATTAATATGGGCATGGGAAAGGCAGAGGAATCTATAGGGAGGAGGTTTTCCAAGCGGCAGACTCATGTCTCCCATTGTCTACTCATGCCATCAACCCTTGTCCCTAATTTTCATTACTAAGACCCACTAATGCAGGAATGGCCCTTTGTCTGTCCTGCCGTCTTTCTTTGATTTGGTCTCATCACATGACACATGCAAGGGTTTAGATCTGGTGTTGGTAAACATCTGTCTCCACTCTGCCCTCTACTCTCTCTTTGGTGATTTGGGTAAGGCCTGGGAAAATAGTATGGAGGTTTACTCCTTCTACTGCTTTCTCAAATCACCCTGGTATTTCTGACTTAAAAATGCCAAAGTCGATGAAGCAAGTAAAATCATTTTATTTCTCAGAAAGTTGGAGATAGTTTAATAGCTATAACTCCTCATACCAAGAAATAGAAACTTTCTTAAATTTGGTTCATGTAACATAACAAAAATTTAAAGCTGTCAACTTCTGTTACCAGGAAATTTTTATACTCACCTGACATTAGTCACTTCATTTTCATGCTGCAGAGAGATATCAGGTTGGTAACTAGAAACCACATCTTCCAGATTACAGCATATGCTGCTGGGGCACTGGCAGGCTGGCTGGGAGGGTGACGTCTGTCACAGAAAGGAGCCCAGACGCTCACTTGGGTTGGACTCTTCTTTTCCGGTATTAACTGCTGTCCAATTGGATGCCATTTTCTCCTTGCCCTTTAGAAAATGATTGCGCACATTTCTCCTGTCTCGGAAATATCTATGAGATTATCTTGTTAATGCAAGTCTCAGTTTCATAATGTAATACAATATGGCTGGTGGGATGCTGTTCATGCTTTGGCTGAACATGCAACATTAGCAGATGAAAAAAATAGAGCTAAAAATCATTCTTCACAATAAGCTTTCTCAGCCTCTTTAAAAATTGGCACAAATGCAGATCTGCCAAAAATCCTGGGAGTTGGAAGGCTTGGCATTTTCTAAGCATTTGAGAAACAGAAACACACTGAAATTGAGATGCAGTAACCACCAAAACAACAGCAGAAGGCACTAATAAAGCTAATGACTTATATTTAACTTGTTATGACTCAGATAACTGGATTTCATTGCACACATACTATGTGCCTAGCTTCTACAGAGATAAGGACGTGGTAGATTATGCAAGAATACAGGAAATACAAAGGATAATTTTTGTTTTCCAAAGCTTATGATATAGTTGGTGAAATAAAATATTTATTTGGATTAACTAGAAAATGATAGGCACTCCCTGGAAGTGTGCCTGGTGCCTCAAAGCTTGGTAGACAAGAAATTCTGTTTGGAGGTGATAAGCATGTTGTCAAGAAATAATTTGACTTATATGGTTAACACTCGGTATCTCTTAAGTAAAATTGTATAACTTTTGTAAGTGATTATATATTGCTTTGCTATACACCACAAAAGATAATCAGACTATATAATTTCTAAAATTATAATTATCATCATAGCATACTTCAAAGAAGATTATTGTGTAGATTGATTTATTCAGAAAGATATCATGGAAAAAAAATTTGACCTAAGGCCATGGTAACAAGGTAAGATAATATCAAAGGCAAACTTAGATGCTGGAACAAATGCAATATGATATCAAAAGCCTAAATACGAACTCACTTACTAGCTATTGTGATGTTATTGACCGACTTAGCTCTCTTCCATGACTCGGTTTCCTCATGTGTGATACAATGGCAATAATAATGACATTTCTTTAATCCATGTCATCAATCTCCAAGACAAGTTTGCGTGGGAGGGGTGTGTATTTGTGTGTGTGGGAGGTGGGTATGTTTGTTAGCACAGGCATCAAGGAGAGAATAATGCATCAAGAAGAACAGAGCCAACATTTTGGATTCAGCAGCGTGAGTATTTCTGAAGAAAGAATTCTGATCATTGAAACAAATGAGCAGACATGGGGAATTATGCAGAGAAGGGTTTATTGGAGGAAAAGGGGATGGAAGTTGAAGGTATAGATAAAATTGATCTCTGTGGTCACTTTCTATCTTGTTTTGATATTCCTTTTTTCCCCTCATAATAAATTTCCTCACAATGACCTGGCCCCTCTTGAGCCCTGTCACTTCCCCTGACCAGGTTCTGCCCCCTGGAGAGTATGGTGAGGGGCATCTGTCTTCCAGAGAGCTGTTAGGATGCTGCATTCATTCTCCCGTGTTTCATGTACTGGTAGCTTTCCTCAAGCTTGAATAATAAACTTTCCTTCATGACACCACAGTTCAGGCACAGAGGTCAGCTAGGGTGTGTGCTATAAAGGGGTAGGGATAGCACTGAGATTTGTAGAGGCAGTGGGCATGTCTATGCCTTCCCAGTGTTTCTGACACTCATCTAGGCCGGCTTTGCTTTTCTAAACTGCAACCATCCTTTCTTTCAAGGAAATTCAGTGCCCTACAGAGAGAAGGAAGAGAGAACATTCAGGTTCTGTTGACATAAACAACTGTAAACACCAGTCTCTGCTACCCCTGCAGGCCCCAAAGACTCGCAGAGGAAGGTGGCAGGAGAATGTTTTCAAGTATTTCTTTGCTCTTGTTTTCCTCTATGTCTATGGCTCAATTCATCTTCTCATTCATTTCTGTCAAAAAACATTATTTTTATATCTTCACTGCATTTTCCTCTCTTCGTCCTAGGCTTTCAGTATTGAATCCATCTAAATTTTTTAATAGATTGAGCTAAATAGGTTTTCCAGTATGTCTGGCATTTTGGTCTTTCTGTGGTATACATTGTCTTGGAATATTGAACAAGAGAGGCAACATATGAAATTATTTGAACCTGACTTGTATTCTGCAATGTAAAATTGTGCCAGAATTGAAGTGGAATTACATATGGTGGTATTCAGTGGTAGCAGACAGATCATATTAGTCTCCTGTGAGTGAGGGTTTCTCTAGGACTTGGGATGTAAGGAGCCTTTCTTCTAAGACCAGATTAAAGATCAATACTAGGGGCGGAAGCTGGAGGCTGACAAATATAAGGAGCAGAGGCTGGAAGCTTGCATAGAGTTTTCCCAGATTATCCTTTCCTTTTCTCTGGATATCTGTAGGGCTCCTTTTTTATTCACTTAGCTCTCTCTTTTTATGGCAGTATTCAATGCATTGTTGCATTCTTCTGTCTCTACCCTACTCTTAACCCAGACGGCAACTTTTTTGAAGACAAGATATTTAACAGTCAGATTTGTTACACTCGGTGCACTTGCCACATAATCTATCACACAGTGATTGAAACATTTTTTAAATGAATGAGTGAGTTACAGCAATTCTGCTGCACAGTTAGGCAAGAATGCAGGGTGAAGGTACATAGCTCAAGAAGTAGGGCCATATGTTTTGCCTCATCTCCTAGAATACTTTCTTCTGTATTAGTTGTAACACAGAATCAGCAGTTTATTTCAGTTTAAGAAATGCTTATCATGACAAGTACTCTGGTAGGTTACAAAGAAACGAAAGAAAGAAAAATATGTTGCTTTTCCAGAAGACAGTTATACTATACATGGTGCTACAAAAAAGAAATTGCATGAAATCGTGGAATATAATGCATGAAGTAAGAGAAACTTAAGAACTGTTTTGAGTAACACAGAAGATACACGGTCCATCTCTGGGGAGCAGTCAGAGAAGAGAGACTCCCAGAATCAAATTTTTAAGAATGAATATGAATTTTTCAAGTCTAAGAATGAAAAAAGAAACATGTCCTATGCCAACCAATTGGAACTGCACATGCGCCTGTTTGTAAGTGTGCATGTGTTCACGTATGAATGTGTATGATTATATTTGAGTGAGGTGTGTGTGTTCATGCATGCACTTGGCTGTTTGTGAATGGATGTGCTTCTGTGAGTGTACAGGTGAGTATGAGTGTGTGTAAAATTATATGCATATAACATGCATTATCATGTATGTCATTGTGGGAAAAAGTATTTGTAGTGGTAGAGTGGTGATTACACTAGGTGGTAGACAGTCTGCAGGGTTTGAATGTTTGGTGTCTTAGCCATAGCTCTGACTTGTAGAAGTGGTCTGATGAGGGCATCACCTAAGAGGTGAGATTAACCTGGAAGTTGGGAAGCTTGGCCATTAGTTCTAAATCTCCTACATAATAATGGTGACCTTGGAAAAGACTTCATGGGCCTTGTATTCCAATCTGCTTGATAAAGGTATATGGTTAAGCAATGGTAAAGTGATGGTTGAAGTTTTTTTGTAATGTAGATTTTGGTGATCTTCCCCAAATTAAAACTCTCTAAGATGCTGTTCTCCTCCTGACTGTGATGGCTAATTTTATGTGACAACTTGACTGGGCTATGGGATGCCTAGGTAGCTAATAAAATATTATTTCTGCGTATGTCTGAGAGGATGTTTCCAGAAGACATTAGCATTTGAATTTGTAGGTTGAGATCTTTCTCTTAAGAATGTGGATGGGGATCATCCAATTCATCAGTACCTGAACAGAACAAAAAGGCACAAGAAAGGTAACTTTGTTCTCTTTTCTAGAGCTGGGACATCCATCTTCTCCTGCGCTTACACATCAGCACTTATGGACCAGAGGCCTATGAACCGGAACAAGAATTACATTGTAGGGTTCCCTGCTTCTCAGGCCTTCCAACATAGACCAAATTACACTACCAGCTTTTCTGGGTCTCCAGCTTGCAGATAAGATACCACAGAAATTCTCAGCCCCTATAATCACAAAAGCCAATTTCTATTGTAGGGTTAGGGTTAGGGTTACTTTCTGGCTGATAATCTAAGTATGCCAAATCTATTGTAATCTTGTTGTCTTCTAAGGGAATAAGACATGGAATTACACAATTTTGAAGCTCTATGGGTCCTTATAGTTAATTTGATCCTTTATTTAACAGGTGATGAAACTGATCTGGAATGCTTAAGTGAGATGTCTGTCAATTGCGGCATGGCAGAGTCAGATTCTGAATCCAAATCTTCTCTGCCCTAGCCAATGCCTGACTCATAAGTTCACACAGAAAGATAATTGTGCCTCTTTCACCATTCATTCTCAATTATAGCATTGTGCATTATTACAAAAGCACATTTCCACCTCTGACTCCCATTTTTCTTCTGTCACGTTATAACACTCCCCTTTCCCACTTTATGATAAAAAATTCAGGCCACTGCTGAGACTATACTGCATTAGAAATAAACAGTAGTTGTGCATATAAAAAAAAAAAAAAAAAAAAAAAAAAAAAAAGATCTTTCCAGAAATCCTCATTTGGTTCCTGGTTGCTTGGTAAGACCTTCTCCCTTTCTCTTGGTCAATATCAGTCAGCCCATTGACTGGTGTAGGTTCTCGTAAACTTCCACTGAGAACCTGCCATCATCAAAACAAGGCTGAAGTTTTGAGCAATGCTTTAAATTTTCTGAACGTCAATATCCTTATAAATAGCATGAAAGTAGTACTTTCCTTACTTTTTTCATAGAATATGTTCTCGTGATAGTCACAGGACATAAATTACATAAATGGATTTGAAAATAAAAAAAAAAAGAATGTCCATGCTATTTTTGAGGCTGTTCTTGTTTATATAATATCTTCTCTTAAATTTAGGTTTCTGAAGACCAGACTTATATTGCTGTTCCCTTTGGGGTTGAGATAGAGACCAACACACAACTCCATGTGCCTCAGTAAAGACCTAAGTGGCTGGACCAGGCCAGGGGGTTAATATTAGGTTGGTGCAAATGTAATTGTGGTTTTTGCAATTACTTTTAATGGCAAAAATCACAATTACATTTGCACCAACCTAATATTACCCAGAGCTAGAGACTTCTTGGCCAAGGTGCAGCATATAGTCCACAATTCAAGCTGTCATAAATCCCACATGGAGATAACAAAGGTAGTTGGACTAGAAGAGCATCTGTAATTCCCTATCATTGCTGCAGAAATCTGGAAGAGAAAAAATGAAAGAATAAAATAAACCAAACACAGGCTTTTATGAAAACATAATTAAGTATTCTTTCATGAGGGTGGATTATAAGTTTTCTTCTTCATAGTAAAATTGTTATGGTTTATGTGGATAAGGGTAGTAAATAATTAACTCAAAAATAACTAGGATTTGGAGCATTCTAGAAGCCAGATCCTCAGATAAATACTTGAGGGAATTGTAGGTGTTTAGCTGGGTAAAGAGAAGTCTTGAGGAGCCATGGATATCATCTTCAAATACTTTAAGGGATTTAAAAGTGAAAAAAGTATGTCAATGTTGTTCTAGAATCCAGGACACAGAACTGGTGCAGATATTTATTTGAGCAGTCTTTCTTGCCTGACTCCACTGTCCTAAAGACAGAACAGGATGTCACCAAAGACGAGCAGAGTCAGCAAAGTAAATGTTACAGAAAGACCGAGATTTCTTTCAATATACAGGAGAACAAAGGCTTTAGAGGCAAACAAACTTGAGTTTATATACCTCTCTCTCACTTAATAGCTGTGTGCCCTTGAGAACATTACTATAGCACTTTTTGGTTCTCACCGTCAAAATGGGGAAAAGGTTAACTATTTGTTATGACTGTCATCTTTCAAGTCCTTTAGTGAAAATACAATTGTGTCCTTTGTACTAATGAGAAAACTGGTCCTGGAGCCTGAGTAAATTGTCTATGGGGTCACACAGGTAGTGAATGATGGGATGGGAACACATACTTTCACCTGTGTGGTGGTAGAATCTGCCCTCTCCAGGACCCCAAGCTGACTCTCAGCTAGGGAAATGTTTTCATTAGCAAATAAGCCAAAACATTGTGTCCTACTCTCTTGGCCAGAGAGGACACACATGTCCATGTCTCTCTACCCAGAATGATGGAAAGGACACCTCCAGGACATCTCTTTCAGTACTCCTAGAAGATTGCATCATCAAGTAAGTCCTAGACAGTTCTATATTCAATTAAATGTATTCTTTTTTTAATTTAAGGAACCGCCGACTTATAGAAGACTCACACATGATGTCTCTGACCTGAAATCAGTAGCATAAGCTCGTGACGCAATGTTAACTCTCATTGTGGAGCCACAAACCAGGATTTGGTGATTACACCTTTTTCTCTTTCACTGAATTCAATGCAAGGATATTTAACAAGCTTTGCTTCAAAGGGTATCTAAAAAACACTTAGCTACCCAGTTCAGAACCATCAATCTAGCTGCCCCCTCCCTGGCCCCTCAAAAAACCCAGTCTGTCCTCCTCAGCAGCTCTCTGTCAGCATGCAAATATTCCTGAAAGGGGAAAACAGAAATCCCTTGCCCTGAGTGGTATCACAGATCTTCCCTGAACAGCAGGATTTGTGAAGCTGTACCAAGAGAGAAGGGGCCTTTTAAGTAGGGACAAGAATAAAGAAAAATAATTTATAAATGAAATATTATATTTGCAATTTGATTTGCAAATTTCCAAATTTTTCCAATTGCTTTCAAGCCATTCAGTTTTCGACTCCCAAAACCTCTGCCTTTTTTGTCTTTCTCTTATCCAGTCTCCCTCCGGCACCTCTCCCTCTCATACACTCTCAGCCTGAAAATTCTGGTTAGCCGTTGTTTAGGGTACACGTCGTGGTTTATCACCGATAACCACACTCCCTGCTCTGAGGTGCTAGAACACTTCCTTAAGGCAGAGAGTGCATGGACTAACAATTATATTTCAAGCTGCATTTAATGTTGAAATATGAGACAACAAATTGATCTTAGATTTCTTCAGTCAAGCATGACCTCACCTCTGACTCCGGCAGAAGCTGCTACGGTGCCGGAGCAGTAGTTGTGCAAAATGAATAATAGGAAGAAAACAAAGCCTCATCCTTGCTAAAATAAAACAAAAGAGAAAGACTATCAACATTTTTTTCTACATAAGCAATACCTGCTTCTGAAAAAGCAGACTGGAAAACAGTAACTAAAACATTCCTTCAAACTTCTGTGTAAACTATCCAGTCTGGTGTATGCTTCCTCTTAGATGCATATTCACAGACTTTTGCTTCACAGCCTGACTTTTCACTAAAGACTAGAGAAGGTGATATATTCAAATATCTGCCACAAAAATATCTAGGAAGATGTTTATTCAGTGTCTAAAAATTATCTGCATGTGGCTATTTATTCATTCAGTCTCGAAATAATAATAGCTCTTGAACAAAGGAGGGAAAAGTACCTCGCTCTGAGAAGATCAAACATTCCACATTATTTTACTAATTCTCAGATGGTTTCTTTGTGGTAATTGAGTAGCAGAGAAAGAAAATCCAAAGATAACCTGACAAGTACTGGAAATAGGTAGTTTTTCATTGCTGATGTCAAGGACTAACTGCAATGGTAACAAAAGAAGAATACATTAAAAAGAAAGAGAGGAGCAGGAGAAGAAAGGAGAAAGAATAACAAGAACAAGAAAGAAAAAGGATATCAAAATTGGCATTTTTTCCCAAAGTATCTATACATTTTTAACATAATTTAAAACATATGAAAATAAGGATAAATGACAAAGTGGCAATAGAATAAGATGCTGTAGCTGTATTTCAAATACTTTAGTTGTAAAAAAATGTGAGTGTTTGCAAAGTTTCAATTGTGAGATGTTTTCTGAGCACCGAAATTCTATCTAAATTCCAGAATTAGAAAAGAAAGTGCCTACCTTTATGTTTTCATTTATAATATTCAAGTAAGAAATTAAATTAGATAGTGGACTAAAGACAAACCTTTGTCTCTTCCCAAATGCCAGATTTTATGATCCAATTTTATTCCTGGTCAGAAAAAGCAAGATTTGGCTTTTTCCACAAGTTCAAGAATGTATGTGAATATCTCAGCCTTTGCAGGCTAGGTTTCCAAAACTGCCTGTCATTCCAGGATTAGCTGCTGTGTGGCGTTAGTCACCTTCAAATGAACAGGCTCTCTCTTCCTGCAGCTCCTGCTCCTGTGCCTTGTTGCTTGAAAATGGTTCTCTCTGCTGTCACTGTAACAAACGGTTCTAATTGCTGGGTTGCCTGTTATGGTGGAAATTGCAGTGGTCCGTAGTTGAAGGCTTTCGCTCTGCTTTGGTAATCACAGAGAGAGCCACGCTGCTCCTTTCCTAAAGGGATAAAGAAGATAATCTTGAAAAAAATAGTAATAAATAATAAATCATTTTAAGAGAAGCAGAAAACCAACACACTTGCTGAATGGTTATAGTCTAATCTAATTGTAATGCATTTTTCCTCATGAAGAGATGAAAGTTCACGGATATATTTTCTTGTATTCTTGGTGATGAAGATGGTGGTGGTAGTGTTTGTTTTTGTCTGTGAAGTAATACATGGTAGGCAATGATTTGGAATTGTAAACTTTCCAATTTATTTTCATGGCAATCGGTGAGATGTGTCCCTGGAGGAAGGCAAACAATTGCAGTTTTAGAGCTGAATTGGCCTCTCTCTCTCCTTTCTTACATTAGAAAGCATACAATCTCATTTTGAGTAGGATTACAAAATTCCCAAATTCTAATAAAGTGCTAGAGTAATATGTGATGATCTGAGATGGTTGACGTGTTATTGAAGAAACTCCATGGTAGGAGAGGTAAAAATGAAAGCAGTTATTGTCAGATTTTACCACCATGACAGAATTCAGGTTACAAAAGGCAATCCCTAATTTGGGAATTTAATCAAATCGCAAGCACCAAGGACAGCAGCTGCTGTTACATTAGATTGGGTAAAATTATAAGGCCTATCAATTCTCATGCTTCGGGGCATAAGCTGATCACCAGCTGAGGTCAGGAGAAAATTTCCCCAATGACAGGCTTGCACGGTTATATCCAGTATAAGAGATTTAACACCTACCCCTAAAATATCTAATGTGATTCATTACCAAATAAATACAAACATACAACATGCACTTATGCTATTACCAAAGCAGGCACACACAAGAAACTAGACAGACATAGAGATATTTGTCCGAATGTCCAAGTCTTAAATGAGACCACCATGAGCCAAGGAAAACTTGCCTTCACAAAGTCAGCTTTGCCTACAGAGTCCCTTTAATTCTTTGTCAAATTTGTGGGCAAATATTTTTTAACTATCCATTCAATTCAGGTATTTCCTTGTGCTTATATGAACTCAGTCTTCTAAAACAAGTGGCAGTAGAAGGGGGTGGTATTCATTTTCTTTGCTGTATGACAAATTACCACAAATTTAGCAACCTAAAATAACCCAGATTTATTATTTCACAGCTTGTGTGGGTCAGAAGTCTTACTCTGGTTAGCCGGATCTTCTGCTGGGATTTCACCAGGTGGTAATAAAGGTGTCAGCTGGGGCTGTGAATTGCATCCGAGGCTCTGGGTTCTTTTCCCAGCTCGCTGGTTGTTGGCAGCATTCATTTCCTTGAGTTGTATGACTGAGGTCCCTGTTTCCTTGTTAGCTATCAAACAGCCTGAGACTATGCTCAGCTATTAGGGGTCATCCATAGTTCCTTGTCACATGAACCCCACAGGTATCTCACAACATGGATGTTAACTTTCTTCCAGCCCAGTAGGACTGTGTCTCATTGATGTCTTCCTGTGAAGCAGACCAATATAGTCTTCTACAAAGTCATCTAATCAAGGGAACAGGGA
Organism: Sapajus apella; assembly: GCF_009761245.1. Lineage (NCBI taxonomy): Eukaryota > Metazoa > Chordata > Mammalia > Primates > Cebidae > Sapajus > Sapajus apella. The sequence continues at coordinate 6,347,525 of NW_022436997.1, forward strand.
TCTCATCATATTCACATGTTCTTCCTATACTCAGTAAGAAGGAATTCCACATGGTGTACACATAAAGGAGCAGGAATTTGGGAATCACCTTAGAATTTGACTAATTCCATAGGATTTTATTTGACTAATTCTATAGGATTTTTAAAAACTATTTGATGGCAGGGCACAGTGGCTCATGCCTGTAATCCCAGCACTTTGGGAGGTTGGGGTCGGCAGATCATAACGTCAGGAGATCGAGACCATCCTGGCCAACATGGTAAGACCTCATCACTACTAAAAATACAAAAATTAGCTGGCCATGATGGGACACACCTTAGTCTCAGCTACTTGGGAGGCTGAGGCAGAAGAATCACTTGAACCCAGGAAGCATAGGTTGCAGTGAGCCCAGATTGCACCATTGCACTCCAGCCTGGTGACAGAGTAAGACTCCATCTCAAAAATACAGAACAAAAAAAAAAATAAAATAAAAAAAAATAAACACTGTTTGATGAGACTAGTCATTAATCTATTCTGCTTTATCTATTAGCAATTGTCCATTTGGGAAGGACAGATCACTGGCAAATTTGTGATTATAATCATATAAATAGAATTTTAGAATGTGAATTAGAGACTTTCAATCATTTTATGTGTCACCTAAATAAACTGACACTCAACAAAATTAGTGAGTCTAACTCACTGGGCTCTGCCATTTAAAGCCAGAATAAAAATCTAGTTCTCCAGACTCGTAAACAAATTATACCTTTGCCTTTAACTCACCACCAGTCCCTTTGTACACTTCTGGGTATTTACTCTAGCTCTGCAGATTCCCAAGTATCTCCAAATATTTGTGCATTTTCATCCAAGGTAACTGCTTATTTTGAATGGTAAATAAACTCACTCACATTGAACTGCCAATGACTGATTATATTTTAAGGATGACTTCCTAACCTTATAGTGATATTACTATTTTCACAAAAATAAATACACTAAACAAAAAGGGAAATAACGCTCTTAATATAGACTTCCATGTTAGTGCAGAAGGAGAAGCATGGGCAAGTGTGTGTGTTTTTTGTAATGACTTGTCCTTTGGTCCTGATGTATGTAACAGCAGAACAGATGATAGTTTGGGGTCAATTATCTAGTAACAATATGACAAAAAAGAAAACATCAAAAACTTTTTCTTGCTCCTTTAATAATGCAGTGGGGGGGTTCCACATTTGTAACCTCTTACGTAGTCAGCTCTTCTGTCGATTAATGTATTGGCTAATGGGTAACTACTAATTTGGCAGGGAGGTTTTCTTACAGTTCTATTGCTATGAACAACAGGGCAGGCAGAGATATTCAAAGCAGGAAGTGTTCTGGTCAGATAGAGAATCTTGTAATCACAAATAAAATGCTAAAATCTATCCTAGTTTTAGAAGAGATAATAGAACCCAGGACAGTCCTGCTGGTTTCCGCATCAAGACAAAGTTTTGAACAATGCTCTGTCTTTGGGTGCCTGTCATGAATGAGATTTTTGATGAAACGAACATGTGCCAATGATGGAGCATGGAAGCAGGCAAAGTTAGATGCTATCTTTGGGAAAAGCAACAACAGAAGAGGGGCTTCATCCAGATCTGTTTTTACTAAACAGGTTGATGTTGGGTGTTTGTTATTTTGTCTAGGACTACAACTCAAATTTTAATCGGTGAGAAGGAAAAGAAACACAGTCCCCCAAAATCTTTATCAAGAAAGATACTTTTGGCCAGGCACAGGGGCTCATGTCTGTAATTTCAGCACTTTGGGAGGCCAAGGGGGGTGGATCACCTGAGGTCAGGAGTTCGAGGCCAGCCTGACCAACATGATGAAACCCAGTCTCTACCAAAAACACAAAAATTAGCTGGGCATGGTGGCAGGCACCTGTAATCCCACCTACTCGGGAAGCTGATGCAGGAGAATTGTTTGAACCCAGGAGGCGGAGGTTGCAGTGACCCAAAATTGCGCCACTACACTCCAGCCTGGGCAATAAGAGTGAAACTCCATCTCAAAAAAAAAAAAAAAAAAAATAGATAACTTTCTGGCTTATGTAGTACTACTGTAATGTCTAGAAATGTCATCGTTATTATTTTTTAATATTTTCTCTCTGCCTGAAATGTATCATAGCCTTAGATAAGAGTTCGTCAAACTTTGTTGTGTTCAGCATCAGTTTTTCATCTTCCTGTTAGATGGGAAAAGGCTGTAACCTTCATTTGAACTATGAGAAAATATTAACATATTTCCTAAGAATTCCAATATTTTAAGCAAAATGTTATTTTCACCTGAGGATGAATCATCTTCTCATCCAGTATTCACTGTCCTTTACTTGCAAGCAACCATATTTATAACACTGATGCATCCTATTATGAAAAAAAAATTTATTCAAAAATACCATGCTCCTAGTCTTGGTGTCTGGCTAGCCAAGTCTCATCTGATCTTTCAACATGGAGCCCACGTTATTGCTTCTAAATAAAGATTTTTCTGACTATCTAGTCAGTGTCTTCCACTTTCTCTCAACCTATTTCTGGGGGTATTTATTTTAACACATAACTATGTTTTATCTCTATTTCCTTTATGCAAGTCTTATTTCCGAATAGTTTGCCAAAATCATTGAAAATAGGAACTTTGCCTCACAAGTTTTTAGTACCTCCTACGATGCCCAGCATAGTGCTGAAGAGAATACAGCTTTGCCGAACTGGGAAATAAAATCAAAATAGCAACCAGTTATATTAAACAGCCATGGACCTTTTCATAGTTGAGATAGTAATTTTTGTTGTCATTGGGTTTGTGTTTTGTTTTGTTTGTTCAATGTTATTGCTGTTAGATTTGTTAAATTGTTTGTTTTTTTTGTTGTTGTTTTGCTTGACATACTTGCCTGGATTTGCTTAGTATTGACAACCTGAACTAAACATGATAATAGTTTATCAATTGCCATACTATTCTTGACAGAGCAGATCATACAACATTTAGAACAAAACCAAACTAAACAAAAAAATGTGTGGAGATCCAGGTAGTTTTCATCTGCCAATTAAACTTAGCCCCAAAATCAAATTCATGACTCTTCTCTAATATTTAATAACTCAGGTTTGCATATTCACTCTGAAGAGAAGCCAACATGTGGTCAAAATAATCCTATTTTAAAATGAACTAAGGAATTCACTATATAAAAGTGAATTTGTCAATTCTCTCTGAAGTGAATATCTCCTAATATTTTGTTATTCAGAAATCTCACATGCCAGGGTAATTAAGGAAAGACACACCTGTAAAAACCTGCAGATTAGATGTAGTTTTCATTTGCACTGCCTTCCAGCACGCCAGCAACCAATAGCTTGGCCAGATCTTCAGTCACATATACCTTAAGTTTTAATGGTTACCATGGCAATGAAAAAAGGCATTACAAAATGCACAAGCTGTTAACATGTTGCAGAAGCCAAAAGAAAGAGCTAAGAATAAACTTCTGCAAATTCCTGATCACGCCACATTTAAGGAAAACTGCTGTTAAACTAACGTCATGTCCCAGTCAAATAGCTCATTAATCTGGAGCTGAAGCTGCATATACCTCCCTCAAAGCGCTCCCTCAGCTGGGGCTTGGCCCTCTCCCTGTGAGAACAAACGTGTGTCAGAGAGAGCAGGGGTATGTGTGTGGAGAGGGTGGGGACAGAGAGACAGAGAAAAAGAATAAACAGGCTGCAAATTGAGTCTCAGTTCTTTCATCAACAAGAAAGAAAACCTTCATGTTTTCTAACAGGGATGACAGACAAGAGAATTTAAGTGAATCTAATTTAGATAAATCTAAATTTTAGTGGGTGAGTAAATCATTATAACCATAGACAGATAAGATGAGTGTTTCATTTGCTCTGAATTTTGCTTCTGGAACCTTGATATTCAGGCTGCAAGAAAACAAAATATATGCACCCATCTAATCCCCTGCTGGGAAGAAAGCATTGCTTGCTGAGCAAGAAACTGCCTCGCCTCAGAAGTGGGGGCTGTCTGCTTAGTGATATAGCTTGTAGAATAAAGAAACATAGGAAAGAGGGTCCTCGGTTTATGAATATGATACCAGCCAAGAAAACAAAGGGTGAGATACCAACATTTACATGGAAAGGGCCATTTGTTTTAGAACAAACAGACAAAAGTACAAAAAGGTAGAACTCTTTATTGATTTACAAGCAGAGACCCATGCAGACAGTAGAGAAGTTAATAAGACAGATGAAGCATCAGATGTGATACAAAAATGCAAGTCCAGTTCGTATTGTTTAACTGTATTTGCTCCAGTTTGTGCTCTCCTAGAAGGGAGGTCACTCAGGGTGGGAGGAACGCTGCCACTCTGGATTAAACTCCAGAATATCGTGGACGCCTCTGGAGGAGTTCCTCCGTGTTATCCACTTCCCTTGAGGCAAAGTTCTCCTTTCCATTTTTGGCTCTGCTCAGACTCCGGAGTGTCTCTGTTTGCTATTGTTTGCTACCGTGTTCCATTCTCAGCTGCCTGCATATCTAGTCCCTGATTTCCATCCTGTTCTCACTGTGGGCAGTTCTCCCACACGGTGATCTACATCTCTCCTTCTTGCCTTCCAATCTCCAGTACATGCTTGGCAATGTCCTTGGCTTTGTGTTGCTTACATCCTATATTTCCCCTTACTATCACCTTTGGAAGCCTTTAAAGGCCCAGGTAAATCCATAATTTTGCTATCAGGTCCTCCTCGGCAACCCCAACATCTCATGTGACTACTTTGTAGCTACTGAGCAAGGTCAATATCCTAGAACATCTTCTCTCTTCTTCTTGTTTTGAATTTTGCTTCCTCAGTTAGATTTTAGAGCCATTTATGACTGGTGTTTCATCCTTGTTTTGTGATGTTCACTATATCTAAAATACTACAGATTTCCTACTATGTACCCAATAAATGCTCAATGAATTAACTTATATTTAATCATCAAATGCCATGTTCCCCAGCATCACAGAATTTCTTGAAATTGTATCTTAATATTTGTTTTAAACTTAAAGACTGAAGTTATAAAGATACAGTAAACCGAGACAAAACTCAAATCATGATAAGATTATATAATTTTTGCCAACAATTTAGAAAATTGTAGAGCTGCAAGGAATGTGGACTACTCTAAACTACGCTAAACCCACGCGTGTTTTAAAGACAAATGAAAGGTCCTGATGAGTAGTGGGGTTCTCTAACGTTACATATTATTTGAGCTAGGAAGAGAAGAAAAAGAGGCTACTTGAATCTTCCTCATGAATAGTTTCCCAATGCCCTACTGCTTGTCACCAATGCAGATTGTTACCTACATATGTTGCCCTATACAGGAATTTGAAATGACATTCAATACAGTCAACATTGTGTATTTATACCCCAGGATAGATTTTTTTCTGACTGTTTTAAACACTCCTTGCTATAAAGCAAAGAATATTTTTGCCTGAAGCCTCTCTCTGGTGCATGATGTAGCCAAAGCCAGCTCACAGCTGACTCTCATATGATACCTATTTATTTATTAATCAAAATATATTTGAAACTAGACACTGTGTTAAGTGTATGGAATGCAAAGTAAAGATATACACCATCTCTGCCCTCAAGAAACTTTGTGGTCCAGTATGGGTTAGGATCAAAGTGAAATGAGAATCAGGTATTCAGACTTCTGCCAACAACATGAGATGGTCATCTGGGCAGAAGAGGTGTCTCCTGAGCCAAACACTAAATACTGGAAGGAGAGGGACATACAGAGCCTGGAGGCAAAGCATTCCTTACAGTGAACATAGCAGGTGCAGCCGGTTAGAGGCAAAAAAGAAAAAGCAGCTTGAGGACTTGGGACCAAATTTTGTTTAGTTTACGTGCTGCACTGATAGAAGGTGGAGTAACAGGCAGAAAATAGGCCTTGGAAAGATTTGTGGCCAATATTATGGCATTTCAACCTTAAAATCATTCAGTGCAAATAACCTGCAAAATTATGTTTATAACAGCTTTATTCAGAAATGCCAAAACTTGGAAGCAACCAAGATGTCCTTCAGTTATGAATACATAAACTGTGGTGCATACAGACAATGGAATATTACTCAACACTAAAAGGAAATGAGCTATCATCATGAAAAGACATGGAAGAAATTCAAATGCATACTACTATGTGAAAGATGCCAATCTTTAAAAACTATGTATTCTATGATTCCAACTATATGACATTCTGGAAAAGGAAAACTATGGAGAATGTACAAAGATCAGTGGTTGCCAGGGTTTAGGGAAAAAGGAGAGGTAAATGGCAAAGAACAGAAGATTGTTAGACAAATGAAATATTCTGTCTGCTACTGTAAGGGTGGATCCACGTCATTATACATCCATTCAAACTCATAGAACGTCAAACACCAAGAGTGAAACTTACTGTAAATTGTGAACTTTAGATGATAATGATGTGCCAATGTAAGTTCATAAATGGTAAAATGGTAACAAATGTACCACGCTGTTGGGAAATGTTCATAACTTGGGAGGCTATGCCTGTGTACAAACAGAGAGTATTTGGGGAATCTTTGCATCTTTTGTTCAATTTTACTGTGAAACTAAAGCTACTCTGAAAAAACATTCAATGTCCAAACAGGGCAATGCCATAATTACATTCAGTATTGAGAAATTCCTTTTTAATGACAATGCTGAAGATTGGCATTGGCTCAACAGAAGAAAAGAAGAGTTCGGGATCTGCTGCAGTAAACCAAATGAGATATGAACTTCTGAATACATGTAGAAGGAACAGGAATGGAGACAAAGGAATAAAAAGGCAAACATTTATCTAAATATGCATTTTATCAAACAGAAGAGTCTGAGGGAGAAGTTCAAGTGACACCCTAGTTTCTGGCTGGTGTTACAGGGAATGGTGGTGCCATTCACTGAGAGAGAAATGCAGGAGGAGAAGTGGGTTTGAGGATGGTTGTCATTAGTTTATGCTTGGACTTATGCAGTTTGATGTGACTATAAGAGACATCCAGAAAGAGGTTGGAAACCAGAATCCGGAGTGCAGGAGAAAGGAAAGGACTGGAGAGATGGACAGCTGTGCCTTTAAATATAGATGATCATACAATGAATCACCATGATGCTGGCTGTGTCCCTAAAATGAATCAGAGGCAAATTTTTGGAGAAAGCAGGGTTTGTTTCATGTGGTCACAACATAGAGAGCCGTGTGCTTCTGCTCAATCACAGCCTTTTAACTGTCTTATCTCCAGTCAACTTACCCTCTCCATACATCTGTTTCTGAACATTATTAGAAACTTTTTATGTAACTCAGCTCCTTATCAACCTCTCTACTGGGACGCTGGAAGATTAAAAACTCTTTCAAAAAAGGGAATAAATCTCTAATGCTTTAATATCATGAAAAACAAATTGTTATTTTGCAGGCTAGTGTAGTCAATAATAGCTGCTATATATAGGAATTCTAAGATGGAAATTTAACAGGAATATGCTCATCACAATCATACCACAAAGGCAGATCTCAACTCATTGATGCACATGAGGCATAACTTTTATAACATTCACTAAATACTAGACACTGTTCTAAGACTTATACGCAGTCATGCAACCCTCACAATAACCCTAAAGTACTATATTTTCCAATTTACTGATGAATAGACCTAGTTACAAAAGGTTGAATGACTTGGACAAAGCTTGTAATTTTGGAGCTGGGACTCAATCTATGTAAATCTAACTCAAGATACTGTCATATAATTATTTCTGGAATGAATGGATTAATTAACAAACAAACACTTATTAAAGTAAGTAATGTCAGATAGCAAAGGCAAGATAGAGAAGCTAACACAATGCTTCGTGAGTTTCAGATTATTTAATAATACTTTTAATTCATGAATTCATTAGACATTTTGGCAAAAAGCAGGGTCAAGAGAGGAAATTTGGATACATACTATATTCAATGACTTGTGAATATAATATGACAAGTAGCCTAGGAAGCAAGGATTGAGCAAAACATCACTCTATCGTTAATTCTAGAGGACAGCATGGAAAATGAAGAAAAAAGTCAGAGACTCACACTCCCTGAATTTAAAGTTTACTATGAAGCTACAGCAATCAATGTATTATGATTCTGGCATAGGACAAACATACAAACCAATGGAATAGAAGAAATAACTGAGCTTTGAGTCTTTTTCTTTTTTTTTTTTTTATACCAAGTATTAGTGGTGCAACCTAGAAAAAAAATTTATGTCACAGAGAACCTTGATTTCTTCATCTGTAAGATGGGAACAATATTGTCTTATTCACATTAAAGGGTGAAGATTATGTGAGAAAGTTAATCTACAAAGCCGGCTCATAGCTTAGGGAATAGTAACATCCTATAACGCCTGCTCTGTTCATCCATTTGTGTTGCTATAAAGAAATGCCTAAGACAGGGTAATTTATAAAGTAAACAGGTTTATTTGGCTCATGGTTCTGCAGGCTTTACACAAAACATAGTGCCAGCATCTGCTTCTGGTGAGGGTCTCAGGAACTTACAGCAAATGGGTTTTCTCCACAGGTCTCATGTATTAGTACTGACTTGCCTCAACCCTAATTAGTTGTGAAATGTGATCAGGTCACAAGTCAAAAAGATAAGGCCAGTATCTAGGCTGGCAACTTGGCCTAATTCTTCTGTCCTCTATGAGGGAATACCTGGGATGACCCTGCAGTCCTCCAGTGATCAGACCCACACCACTGCTCCTGTATTCACCCTTCAGTTTTCAAGGAGAAAGTTTCCAATTAAAAGCCCAAACCACCCTGCTCCATTTCCTCAGGCAGAGTCAGCGAGCTCTCTCAAGCTGCTTTCAGCCTCCCAAATAAGTGAAATGTTTGACACGAAAGCATATGTTTTTTGGCAACTTTGTTTAATCCACATTTTAAAGGGAAAATTGAAACCCCACAAGGTGCGAAAAAGATTAGTGGAATGTTTCAGTATCTGGTGGAAAGCAGGCCGTGTTCCCTTCTCCTTCTGTTCTTTTTCCTCTTCCTTCATGTGCGGATATTTGCTTTATAAAAGCTGCCATAAAAATGAATCTTTTAATTAAGAATCTGAGCCACCTAACTGCAGAACAGAGAAAAATATCAAATGGCACAGGATGCAGGAGCCATCTGTAAGACAGAGATGGCACGTCTGTTCTTAAGAAGGGTCATCACTCTCTGAAGTCATGTGTGGGTCACAGAATCAAAAGCTTTTGGATTAGAAAAATAAGATATATAAAGAAGTCAGATTTCTGACTACAAAATTAAGAATTGACTCCCCCAGGAAGAAAGTCACCATGCAAAAATTTGCTAATTATTTTAGAGAATGCAGAGTCTTAAAGGCAATTGCTTTCAGAAATCACTTTTTTGGAAGTGCTGATGAGACAAGTTTTAAAGACAGAAAAATCTGGACTCAAATACATCTGAAAAATCCAGAGTCATCCCTGATGTGAGACAGGTTTGAAAGGGCTTAGGAGCCCCAGGTGGTTGGGATGTAGAGGGGAGGTAAAAGGGAAAGTCACCCAGTTTCTTACCCTCTCCAGGTGCATTGGTCCTACATTGACTGTGACACCCCCAACACCCTCTGCAAAGACCTTGCCAGAAAGGAGGGTAGAAAACAATGATGGAGATTCATAGTCAATTTTCCCAGTTAGTTACTGATTTCAGACACTGAACTCTAGAATGAGTCTCCAATACATACAGCTAAAACTCTGGGTTCTCAAAATAGCATATTATGTGTACACCGAGTCATGAAACTAATTACGTTTGAAATTTTTTTTAACAATTGTGTAGTAATTTAGGAAGCAATATACAGATTTTGGAGACAACATGAGAACATGGCTCTCGAGGCAGATTTTTTTTTCATTCAGATCTAAGATGTAACCTTAGACAAGTTATTAAAGCTGTTTCTACATTTTCTAAATGGGAATAATAATAATTTGTTTCTACATACTGATATTTTAAAGATTAAAATAATTATCATAAGTAAAGCAGTTGGAATACGCATGGCATAAATTAAAAGCATGAAAAATTTTAGCTAATATGCTACTGTTATTATTTATAGGTTTCAAACTGTTTTTGCATTTTTTATTGTTATTTATAGGTTTCAAACTGATTTTTCCAATTTTATTTTTATAGTGCTAAAATATACATAAAATATATCATTTTAACCATTTTAAAGTGCATAATTTGGTGGCATTAAGTACATTTGCAATGTTGTGCCATCATCACCGCTATCCATTTCTGGAAATTTTTCATCATCCAAACAGAAACCCTGTAGCTGTTAAACAATAACTCTGCTTTTCTCTGTCCTGCTAACAGGTGGTAATCTTTATGCTACCTTCTGGCTCTATGGCCTATTAGGTACCTCTTCTAAGTAAAATCATACAACATTTTTCCTTTTGTGCCCTACTTACTTCCATTAGCATGTTTTCAAGATTCATACATGTCTTGGTATGCATCAGAATCTTGTTCTTCATATGACTGTTTCATTATTGTTATTGCAGTTTTGTTTATTTATTCATGTGTTCATAGACACTTAGGTATTTCTAACTTTTGGCCTTTGTGAAAAATACTGCTATAAACACTGGTATATCAATATGAGTGTGAGACCCTCTTTCAGATTTTTTGGGTAGACACCTAGAAGTGGAATTGCTAGTTTGGTTCATATGGGAATTTCTTTTCTTTTTTCTTTTTCTTTTCTTTCTTTTTTTTTTTTTTTTTGTTTTTTTGTTTTGTTTTGTTTTGTTTTTTTTGGAGATGGAGTCTCACTCTGTCTCCAGGCTGGAGTGCAGTGGCATGATCTCCACTCACTGCAACCTTGCCTCCTGGGTTCAAGCGATTCTCCTGCCTCAGCCTCCCAAGTAGCTGGGACTACAGGCATGTACCACCATCCCCTACTTTTTGTATTTTTAGTAGAGACAGGGTTCACCATGTTGGCCAGGATGGTCTTGATCTCTTGACCTCATGATCTGCCCTCATCCTCAGCCTCCCAAAGTGCTGGGATTACAGGCACTAGCCACCACAAACGTGTGGTAGGAATTTCATATTTAGCTTTTGGAGGAGCCACCCAATTGTTTGGAATAGTAGCCACACCATTTTACATTCCCAGCAATAGGGCACGAGGGTTCCAATTTTTCCACATTCTTGCTAATAACTTTTTTTTTAATTAATAACCAACCTAATACCTAAAGAAGTTGAGCATCTTCCTAGATGTTTCCTGGGCATTTGTATATCTTCTTTGGAGGATCGGTCTATCCCAACCTTTGCTCATTTTTGAATTGGGCTGTTTGCTTTTCTATTGTTGAGTGGTAGTAGCTCCTTATATATTCTGATATTAAACGCTTACCAATATATTACTTGTAAATATTTTTTACAATTCTATAGGTGCCTTTTTAGTCTTTTGCTAGTGTCCTTTGAAGCACAGATTTTTACAATTTTGTTGAAGTCTAATTTATCTATTTTTTTGTTGTTGCCTATGTTTTTGATGTCCTAACCAAGGAATCATCACCAAATCCAATATCATGAAAAGTTTCTCCCATGCTTTCTTCTAATAGTTTTGTAGCTTTACGCCTTTCATTTAGGTCTTTGATTCATTTTGAGTTAATTTTTCTATATGGTGTTAGGAGTTCAATTTTGTGCTTTTGTTAATAGATATCCCATTTTTTCCAGCAACATTTGTTGAAAAGATTGCCCCTTTCTCACTTAATGGTCTTGATAGCTTTATTTAGAAAAGTAGCCATATATTACAGAGCTTTTTTATTCGCTTTCAATTCTATTCTATTTTTCTATATGTCTGTTGTTATACAAGTATTTCACTGTTTTGATCACTGTAGCTTCAGAAAAACTTTTAAATTCAGAGAGTATGAGTTTCCAACTTTCTTCTTTTTTCAAGATTATTTTGGCTATTTGAGGTCCCTTGAGATTCCACACAATTTGGGGATTTATTTTTCTACACACACCAAAAAATGCCATTGTGATTTTGATAAGAATTTTATTAAATCTGTAGATCACTTTGGGTAGTATTGTTATCTTAACATTAAGTCTTCCAATCCATGAAAACATGATTTTCTATTCATTTATGTCTTTTAATATCTTTCAACAATGTTTTTTAGTTTTTGGTGTATAAGATAGTTCCTCTTTGGTTAAACACATTCCTAACTACTGTATTGTATTTATTTTATGCCATTGTAAATTGAAAGATTGCTTAATGATTCATTTCAATTGATCTTTGCAGCAATAATTCTGTGAATTGGAAGAAAAACCATTTTATCCTCATGATCTGATAGGTCAGCAAATACAAGTAAAATCTGAGGGCTAATTCATATGGCTGTGATTCTAATTTTAGAAAGTAGGTCTAAGACTTCTGTGTCCTTAGCTAGGCCTGTAACATTCTGCTAGATCTACAACCTTCATGAAATGGAAAGAGGGTTTCCTTTCCCACTGGCTTCACAGAACTGATATGCAGGTCAAATTGGAAGGTGCTTTTGTGAGCTCCTTGGAAACTCTCGAGCCTGCTATCTACATAGATTCATTCTTTCTGACATAATTGTTTTTTATTCACACAGTAGCCTCAGTTGATGCTAAGTGAATATTAGCATGAGAGCAAAGGCATAAGCATTTAATCCCGTAAAACCCTGTCTGAAAAGCAATTGTAACTTGTTCAAGAAAACTGAATTTGTCATGATTGACAATAACAATGTCTCCAAGATGAAAATCAATGTGGGAAGAAAAAAATGAACACATTAATTTAGTATGTATTAAAAGTTTATTTGAATCATTACTTAGTTGACGAGTTACTTATACAAAGTTTAGAGCATATAAGTATATTAAAACAATGACAACAAACCTAACTTATCTGCAAATGAATTAATTTCATCATTTTTGGAAGTAGACAAACTGACTTTAGAAAGCGTTTCTTGTGCCTACTTTTTTCTTAGCATTACAGTGATGACATTTTTTAAAATTGTTAGTTTTTTATAGTGGTGAATAAATAGAAAATCTCAGATCAAATTATCCTTAGTTATATGAATAATTGGCTAATCATGTTTTTGATAAAATCTAATCTTATAAGAAAATTGTTATTAACTGTTTAAATATTTTTATTTGATTTTTAAAATAACTTATTTTAACATATGTGAAATGATTGATGCTTTAATATTGTATTAGTTTCCTGATGATGTTGTAACAATTTATCACAAAGGTGGTGGCTTAAATACAACATAATTTTGTTATTTTATAATTTAGGAGGTTAAGAAGTCTGAAATGGGTCTCACTGGTCTGAAACCAGAATAGGTAGGAAGCACTGCGTACCTTTCCGGAGCCTCGGAAAAGAATATGTTTCTTTATCTTCTTCAGCTTTTAGAGGCTGCCTGCTTTCCTTGTGGCCTTCCTCCTTCATCTTCAAAGCAAGAAACAGCAAGTCAGGTTCTTCTCAATCTGCCATTTCTCTGGTCCTCTCGTTTCTCCCTTCCTCTTCCATTTATAAAGACCCTTGGGATTAACTTTGAGCTCATTCTTGTAATCTAGTCTCAAGGTCAGCTGATTAGCAACCTTAATATCATCTGAAAATTTAATTCCCTTTGTCATGTAAACTAATGCGATTTCAGGTTCCAAAAGATAGGACATGGACATCTTTGGGGACCATTTTCTGCCTAATACAAACATTACATGTACATAAAAGTATATTTCCATGTTAGAGCCAAAGGAATGTCACTCAAATTATTTCACTTATTGTGGAAAGAAAGCTGAGAAAATGGAAATGATTTTCCCAACCCGGTTCAACTAGAATTTCTTACTTCCAATAAATTTTCTCTGTAGGAACTACCATCCAGGCAGGTCACCTCTCATTTTTCAGCCTCATCAAAAGAAGCAGAATCTCATTTTTAATATACCAAGACCCAACTGCAGTTATGGATTTTTTATTTCTTTTTTTTCCCATTTATTTATTTTAATGCATTTTAGGTTTTGGGGTACATGTGAAGAACATGTAAGATTGTTGCATAGGTACACACGTGGCAGTGTGATTTGCTGCTTTCCTTCGCATCACCCACATCTGGCATTTCTCCCCTTGCTATCTCTCCCCAGCTCCCCAGCCCCCACCGTCCCTCCCCTATTTCCCCCCAACTGACCCCAGTGTGTAGTGCTCCCCTCCCTGTGTTCATGTGTTCTCATTTTTCAACACCCACCTATGAGTAAGAACATGTGGTGTTTGATCTTCTGCTCTTCTGTCAGTTTGCTGAGAATGATGGATGAACCTGGATTTTTTATTTCTATCATTTACTCACACATAGGTGTTATATTCTGTAATTCCTGATATTTCCACTAATAAATAATTTGTTAAATGTTAAAAAACAGGAAAAGCAAGAAAAATTCTGGAGTATTCTTTACTTTCTTTTTCTTTTGAGACAGGGCCTCATCTTGTCACCCAGGCTGCAGTGTTAGCCTCCTGAGTAGCTGGAACTACAGGCAGGTGCCAACACGCCTGGTTGATATTTTGCATAGCTTTTACTAGAGATAGAGTTTTGCTATGTGGCCCAGGCTGCTCTCAAACTCCTAGATTTGAGTGATTGATCACTTTGGTCTCTCAATGTGTTGGGATTATTAGCATGAGTCACTATGACTGGCACATTCTGGACTATCCTTCAAGTAATGATCCTAAGATACATGATTGACAGATGGTGTCTATCAAGTCTCAGAAGTAATACATAAATTCCTATGATTTGGACATCTGAATCCTGTTGGTTTTTCACCTAAGCAGCTTCCCCTTGGAAAGTAAACATGTCACAATAAAACAGGGATCACCAGTGGTATCTGTTTATTTTCTATGATCATATAGTAAGAAGGAACTATGAACAAAAAAGGTTGTGCAAAGCATTCTAAGCTTGCCAAATAACAGTAAAGGGGAAACATTCCTTCCTTTCCTCCAGAAGTTTGCTATCTTTTGACTCCAAGATTCAGAAAAAAGCATCTTGACTCTGACAAGTGTCAGTAATTACAAATATACAAATTACATGCAGAAATAGATACTTCATTATAACTCACTTTTTTCACATTTTAGATATTCGGAAGTTACTCCAAATATATTGAATGATAGTTTAAGAATAAAAAAATTAAATGACATTTGCACTATTTTCTAACCATGCTACATACAATTTGAGGGCTATAAATGTGTTCATTATATAGACACATTATTTCAGAATACAAAGAGATCACTTGTGACTCTATAGTATTTAGGGCAATCCAGAAAATATGACTCCTTTTGCACCTTAAGGCCTTTAAATAATATAAATTTCCTTTATCAGAGCTGTAAAATCAGCATGGATGCAAAAGCCATGGTTGATGCTACCATAGTGGTCAACCAATACAATATGTCTTGAAGGGATCTGAGGAGAGTCAATACAATGTGATTTTGGAAATGACAAAATATTGATGTTGGAAAGGAATTTACAGTTTATCAAATGTAATTCTTATATTTTGTAACTGAGGAAATTGAAGTCTTCCAAATTTAAATGACTTACATAATATTTTGAATGTAGTATGTTAAAACAAATTTTTAGTTTTTCCACCATATGATTTTTTCAAAGCTACTATGTATGCACACATTTGATTCTAAGCATATTTATTGATCTTCCATTAACTCCTATTCTATGCTAAATTCTGGGGTAAAATGAAGACTATGCTCTTGACCTGATAGAATTTAGGCTCTAACTCAAGAAATAAAACTAACTTACGAGATAGAGATAAGTCACTTAGTAGTGAAAAGTATAAAATAATTTCTTTTCCAGTTCAAAAGTTTTATTATGTATTAGTCCATTTTCATGCTGCCATGAAGAAATTCCAGAGACTAGCTAACTTATAAAGCACAGATGTTTAATTGGCTCACAGTTCTTAAGGGCTAGGGAGGCCTCAGGAAACTTACAATCATGGCAGAAGGGGAAGCAAACATGTCCTTTTTCACATGGCAGCAGGAAGGAGAATGAGAGCCAAGTGAAGGGGAAAGCCCTTTATAAAACCATCAGATCTTGTGAGAACTCACTCACTATTAGGAGAAGAGTATGGGGGATGCTGCCCATGATTTGATTATCTACACCTGGTCCTGTCCTTGACATGTGTGGATTATTACAATGCAAGGTGAGATTTTGAGTAAGGATACAGACAAAACACACCATATTACTCACCAAGAATATTTTATTATCTTCATTAACTAAACACTCTGATCCTATTTTTCCCACTGTCCCTAGAATTACCTTCCAACATTTGTAACCAACCAAGTTTTATTCAGTTACTTAGTGGCTGTTCATGTTCTCTATCACCTGTGTGGTGCTTGTTCCTTAGTAAGCCATGCCCGTCCTTCCACATTCTGTTTGCTCCTGCACATCCCCACCACTCTCACTGGGCACTCCTGCTGAGCCATTCATTCTTCCCATTTGTCCATGTTTGTTAAGGAGCTATATCTTCAGACTAACAGATCAGTTAAGTTTGATAAAATACTTTCAAGTATCTTGTTTTTAGTTTCTGAGTCTAGGAAATGGTGTTTAATTATATGTTCTCCTTCAGACACAAACATTCGAGGATATGGTGATGAAAATGGTGGTAGATACCAAGATTCAGCACATAAGATATGTTTATCCATTGATGTAGTTGAGGAATACTTCTTATAGGACATAAGCATATATAATAACAGAATAGTTTGGGAGGGATATCTTAAAAGTACCTCATTTTTCAAAAGTGATTTTGTGTAGTCTAGAAGAGGTCTGCACATATTCCAGAAGACTAAAGTGCAATGGCCAGCAATATGATGCCACACTGTCCTCTTCCCCTTGAACTTGAAGGTCTTGCCAGTGGTTGCCCTGTAAAACATCTCTATTATGACACTTGTCAACATGCCAATAATGACTCGATGTTTTATCTAGGGCACTATGAAGTAAATAGACAACAGGAAGTATAATCAAAAAGCCCATTACCAGATTAATGATTCCCATTTTCTCCTTTATTTCAAGATTTTCAAAATCACAAGCCCTACTCTTGGTCAATGTGTTTTTGTAGGCTAGTCTTCTAAGTGCTTCACTTTCTTACTGTTTTTTCTTTTGCCAGGAAATACAGCTGTGTTCCCCCAAAACTAGAAAGTCTTTTACCTTTGGAAAATTGCTTAATTCTGGGAGCCCTGAAAAAAAAAAATTCTCAGCCTAACTGATAGTTCTCCCTGTGACCTAGCCTTAGTGTCTTTTTAATTTACACCTAAGCTAAGTAGCTCCCAGCTTCAAAAATCTAGGGACACCTATGAATAAAACCTGGCCCATAATTTCACTGAGTTTTCAGTATACTACGATGGGTTTATTCAACCTACCATATAAAAATCTACTTAGTTATACATGAGTACATTTCACCAATTATTGATTTATGAGTGCTGAAGGTATGCTCCTGTTGCCATTTATGCACTAGAGTTTTATCATCTCCAAGGGAGTGACAATCTACTCTAGTGACACAGTCTCTGCTATTTAAAATTCCACACCTTTCATCTGATTACCCCATTAACCGTTATGTTTTCCAGGCTGTAGAGATTTTAAAGTAATTAAACATCTCCCAACAGTCTTAGGCTTTTGGCCATGGACTCTCACTCTCATTTATGGTGGCAAACTCTGTGAGAAGCAGTTGTGATGGCTCAGAACTGAAGTGAAAGCAGATGGCAACCACCAAACCAACACCACCCTGCCAGGAAGGAAGTTACCTTCAAAATCAGAGGAGATGTCCAAACCTTTTGCTCCGCATATCCTCCACTGACCTAAAATTCCTGACGTAATTAATCCCTCTTCTCTTTTTGTGATCCATTCTCCATCTTGAAATGTTCATGAATTTCCATGGTTTCAACTTTCATTGAGAAGTTAATGACTCTTACTCATCTATAAAAACCTACAGAGATTCTAACCCCAAACTCATATGGTTAAAAGCCATTCTCTATCTTCCCTTCTACTACACCATCTTTAGCCTCACCAGTCACCAGGTCTCAAACACCAAAAGATTATATTTCTGAAATTTCTCTCAGTTAACCACAAATCTCTCTTCTTGCTCCGTTTTGTATTTGGTTCATTTGTCTGGACCCTGTTCAACTTGTGGTGATGAAGAAGTATACATTGATCTGGAGCCAAATGGCCTAATACTACTTGGGAGATTCACTTAAATCCCTGGGCTCTCGGTTTCCTTTTGTATGAAAAGGAGATGAAAAGAGGATTTACTTTACAAAATTATTTTAAGAGTTAAACGTATTAACACATTTAATAGGTTTTGAATGTTGTATGGCACATATTAAGCACTCAAAAAATCATCTGTTAGGGTCAGTATCTGAGATATTTCCTAGACTGCAGTTAATCCTGTGGAACTCTTCTCACCAGAGAAAGAGTGGTATTTCTAAAACAAAGATGTAATCAAACTCCCTCCCCAACCACCATTCTGCTGCGCACTTCTCAGCTATGATGGATCTTCTAACTGTTATTCCAAAGCTTTCCACATTCTGATTTTGACACTCCGTCCACCATTCCTCGGACATGCCTTGCTCTTCCACCCACTCAGCATTTAGCTCATGCTAGAGTTTACATTTGAAATGCTCACACAACTCTTTCTTTGACTCTCAAGATGGGAAACAAATATCCCTTTTCTGAAGCATAACCTGACCTACTTCTTAGTTACAATTAATTTTTCTAGTATTTAAAAATCCACGGCACTGTTAGCACACATTCTTGAAGCATGTACCCTGGTAGGAATCGCACCCTGGTTATTTGTATACACGCCTGCCTCCATTGTTTATCATGACTTCCAGCATCAGCATGTAATCCTATGCATATGGGATCACTCATTCTCAATGTCTGGCAGAGGATGTTATATTTTCTCTTCATTAAATTGTATATCTATTATTTAGTCTGTCTCTCTCATTTGCTATGAAACTAACTGGGAAAGATATCACAATTTATTTCTAAGAACTTCCCGAGCAATGGTTGGACAATTAGTCAAAATAATAGAACTATTCCTGAGGATATAGAAAAAGAGTGTTTGCTAAATGGTTAAGAGGCGTGGCAGGAAGTGGCAATAATACTACTGAAGAATATATTGACTGTTTTGAACTTACACTTAATTTCTACCTTTGAGTTCAGTTATAAAACAAGTTAGCTTGCTAAATTTATAAAGCACATTTGGGTCTTAAAATAAGCTTGCAAGGCAGATGTAGAAGACACCATTCTCAGCAGGTAGAGAAAAGAGAAAAAAAATTTTTTAAATGTACAGGCTGAAGTGCAGTGGCACGATCTCGGCTCACCACAACCTCCACCTCCTGGGTTCAAGCGATTCTCCTACCCCAGCCTCCTGAATAGTTGGGACTACAGGCGCACACCACCATGCCTAGCTAATTTTTCTATTTTTAGTAGAGATGGGGTTTCACCATGTTGGCCAGGCTGGTCTTGAACTCCTGACCTCATGATCTGTCCATCTTTGGCTCCCAAAGTGCTGGGATTACAGGTGTAAGCCACCGCACCCAGCTGAGAAAAAAATCTTTTAAGAGATCAAGTATCTTGTATAAACTGACCAAGCTAGAAGTGGACAGATATTAGAATGGAACGAGGTTCTTGCCTCATGATCTAAGTGTCAGACTGGTTGGGTTTTCCCAGGCCCAATTATATAGAGAAAAAGGAAACAGAAGCTCAACATAAGGGCTATTCCTCCTTTACTTCCTTTGTAAAGGAAGATTTTCATGGCCATATGAAGAAAACACTGAGGTTTCCCTGAGCTGGGTCTTCACAATCAACCTTAAATAATATGATTCAGAAAAAACATTAAGTATAGAGTTTAAGCCCCAAACTTGAGGATGGTCACCCAGGAACATAAATTCAAATTGCTCTGAATAGACACTCAGATTAGCAGCAGCAGCTACATATGTGTGTGTCTGTGTGTGTGTGTGTGTGTATGTGTGTTTAAAAGAAGAGGCAGTTTCAAATTACCAAGGATTTACATCAAAATATCAGAAGTTATTGATTGTCTATACACCTTTTGTATCACAAAATCCAGAAACATGAAGGGAGCTAGTCAGGAACAAACTGTTTTTAAACATTTACCCCCAGGCATGGGTGCAGGTGTTGAGAAGAGGTGAAGTCCCATACTCATGTCTATCTGAACTTTACACAGTTTGCAAACCTCACATAGCTCAGACTGCTCTGAACTATTCTTTTTCTCAAAACCAATATATAAAAAGTTTTTAAAAAACTATCAGCAAACCTGTATTTATTACTTGTTAAATTATTGTGAATACATTGATGGCTTATATGAAATACATGAGATTTTTTTCTCTAACATGCTTATCCTGAAAAACTTAGATTTAGCTCTATGTCAGCTATAAAAGTTATTTTGATTGCTGAAGTCAACACTGACATTCTCTGCTGATATCATGAGTAGTATCTTATTATAGTTAACAAAATAGCATTTGTATTATTCTCTTATTCTCTAATAATCAAATTATGACGTGTTAATAAAACACTAGGACCTTTGTTATCTTCTTTACCCAACAAAAAAATCAATGGGTGTTATGTAACAAAGAACGTGGTAATTTTCCCAGGTTACTAAGAGAGAAACTCCTTAGTACTTCCCAAGTGATGCAGTATCTTTCTTATTTGTAGTGGAATCCAGAGGCCACACCTGAATTTATGTTAACAAGGTGTCTCATGTGGTCCTCTAGATAGTTTTTGGAAGGGCGATACCACATGAGAAAATTCATTTAGAGGATTAGAGGGTTGGGACTTTAAATATTATGATATCACCCCAACCACTCAACCCCCAGGGAGGGAAGAGGTAGGCTGAAATTTGAGTTAACCACTTGGCCAATGATTAAAATAAAGCTGTCATCGAAAGTATTTTACTTTCCTGAGTTCTGTGAGTCATTGTAGTGAATTACCAAACCTAAGGTAGTGGTGGGAATGGCAAAATTTGTGGCCAGTTGGTCAAAAGTTGGGTAGTCTGGGACCCTTATTAGTTTCTGAAGTAAGGGTAAATTTCACTTATGAAGTCTGTGCTAACTCTGGATAGTTAGTGTCAGAGTTGCATTGGAGTATGGCAGTGGGGGTGATAAATGATAAACTATGAAAAAATCAGATTTTTTTTTTTTTTGAGATGGAGTCTTGCCCTGTTGTCTAGGCTGTAGTGCAATGGCACAATCTTGGCTCACTGCAATCTCTGCCTCCTGGGTTCAAGCAATTCTCCTGCCTCAGCCTCCCAAGTTACTGGGATTACAGGCATGTGCCATCACACCTGGCTAATTTTTTTAATATATATTTTTAATAGAGATGGGGTTTCACCATATTGGCCAGGCTGGTTTCGAACTCCTGACCTTGTGATCCATCTGCCTTGGCCTCCCAATGTGCTGGGATTACAGGCGTGAGCCACTGCACCTGGCCAAAATCAGAGTTTTTTTTAACAGATGAAGTAACTGAAGACAAGAGAGTTTAGGTAATTTGTCCAAAATCATACAGCAAATATGATTGGGTCAAAAATTAATCCTGTGCTTTAATTCCATTGTTTATCACTACATTATGCTCTCAATCAGTAATATGTGATAGCGTACAGACTTTAAGGGCAGGGATATACAATCTTTCCCTTTACTTACATCTACCACAGTGACCAGTATATGTTTGGACAAATAGAGTAGATAATCAATAAAAACATTGATTGAGTTCATGAACTGCTTGGTTAAATGCTTTTGCATAGAAAATTCTTGCCATGACAGTTATTGCATTTAGGTTGAGAGAACACATGTAAGTTGGAGGGAGACAAGAGGAAACTGGTGTAAGTCATTAGTAAATGTGGGAGCAGTCAATTTCCAATTTGTAGCTAAAATTGATTTTCTGATGAGCTGAAAGACTTTTGAAAGTACTTTGTGAGGTTATCTTTTTATATGACTAATCTCAACATAAATGTTGAGACTACATTTGCATTATTTACTGAGAATGGCATGCAGGATCAAGAACATGGTGCTGTCTACTTGGGAAAAACAAAAAATCACTCACTCAACCCCTGAGCATGTATGTCTCCATCTGAGCAGTGCATTGTGGGATTCATTCTCATCAGTGAGAGGATGCTGAAATGAGATCCCCTGCCAATTCTCCAAACAGAGTTGAACTATCTTCAGGTAGAATTGAGTGAGAGGGGTCTTCATCTTACAAACAGGAACTGTGTCCTTGAGATGTCTGATCTACTACCTAATCTATTCCTATGATGAACTGATAAGAATGTCATTTGAATTCACACAACCATTTTGCCCTTGGAGATCGAAACAGCACCCCTGAGAAATGAGCTTCCAGAGAAACTGCCTCAAGTAATTTCTTCTTTTTTTCCTGTAGACTTCCTTAGACGCGTATTTTCCTCCGTTACTCTCAGATTTGTACAGACTAGCAGTATAGTGATGCACAAGCTGAACAACAGAATACTTTCTTTACTTCAATCATGTGTTTTCCCTTTCATGGCCTAGTTGCCAAAGACTCATGCTCTGTAATTCTGCCATTTCTTTTTAATTGCATGAGCCAAAATCTATTATTTTTGAATATTTTTAAGACAAAGAATCTGAAAGGTTTATTCTGATCATTAATCAGCCACCTCCAATTAAACTCAATTATACCCTATAATCATTACTGTAGTTATTGATTGATTAATCTTTCAACTATTAATTAGAAATCTTAATTAAACTTTTTTTTACTGTTATTTAAGCTAAAATATAATTACAATCCAATTTCCCTGGTATATGTAATATGTCCTTCTAGCCTTATGGTATAGTCATAGTCCACTAGTTATTTATTGCTTGCTAGCAGAATCTGAAAATGAGTGAAAGACTCTCCTCTGTACTCACTTCCAACACATATATGCATGTGGATGGAAACACACCGGCTCACTAGTAAAACGTTGAGAAGAATAAGCAACACCAAGAATAAGCAATGCAGAATAAGTAAATGTAAGAAGAATACTAGGATCATAGATGGAGGTAGAGTTTTTTTCAAATCTAATAGGCTGGAATCAGGACAGAGACAGAACAAGGAAAAATACATTTACAAGGTATTCATAGTTTTCTGGCCTGATGTTGTGGATCATGCCAGTAATCCCAGCACTTTGGAAGGCCAAGGTAGAAGGATAGCTTGAACCCAGAAGTTTGAAACCAGCCTGGGAAGCACAGGAAATCCCTCTTTCTACAAAAGGTAAAAATAATTAGTCCGGCATGGTGGTACATGCCTGTAGTCCCTGCTACTCCGGAAGCAGAGGCCTGAGGATCGCTCCAGTCCTGGAGTTTGAGGTTGCAGTGAGTTGTGATCACACCACTGCGCTCCACCATAGGCAACAGAATGACATCTCATTTCAAAAAAAAATAATTATAGTTTTCCACACACTATCCAGCCTTCCAGCCTTAACCATGTGTGTGTCTGCAGAAGAGAGGCAGGATTTAGCTTTATGAAACTGCCAGCGTGGGCTAGTTTTGCTGGTTTGGCAGAAAAATTGACAAAGTAGAAAAGAAAAGTAAGATATAGTCAGCAAAAAACAATTTTCAAGAGCTGAATTCTTCATCACTTCTCATCCTGTCAATAACTTATTAAAGTTATTGACAGGATTAGAAATAAACATCTTATCTATAAAATGTTATGTCCATTTTATAGGTAAGAAAATGTAATCAGTGAAGGAGCCAAGATTGGAACCCAAACGTATCCAACTTCTAATATATCATATTAAAAGTGAGATGTGCCAAGAAAAACTCCACTTGTTTAATAAAAGAGGATGATTTGGGGATCATACAAATGGGGCTGAGATACCAGAATTTCTATTGATAACTTGTGACCTGAGCCAAGTAACACAAATAGTTGGAGTCTAAAGTTCCTCATCTGTGTATTGACAATAAAAGATATCTTACAGAATATATTCAGGATTGATGATAATGTGTGGTACATAATGTGTTCTCAATGGCTTGCATGAGAGCTTTTCCATCAATGCTAGATCTGATTTTCTACTTAATGCAAATATGCTCTAAAATTGGTAGATTTTGATTTTAGTTCTAGTTCTGATAGTCATCACTCTTTAAACTTAGGGAAGCCATCCCACACCCACATGTTCTACCCTCCATCTCTGTCTTTGGCCCCATAGAATGTTACCAGCTGAAACAATCTTAAAATTTTCATAGACTTGTCCCTCATGTAGTGATGAGGACACTGAGGCCCAGAGAGTGTTAAGGCCTTGTTTGTGGTGGCGTTGTTAATTGCCGACAGAATTAGGTCTCTAGACTCCCAGTCCAGAGAGCTCTTTCATCCACTCCACATTGTTCCTCAAGGTAACATTTGCCCTACATTTTGGACAGGGTTTTCATGAGGATCAAATATGATTAAATGTGGGAAAGTGCTTTGAAAAGCGCAAAATTATGCATAAGAGCAAAGCATTACTATCAATGGGCTTCTTACTTGGCTTCTTTGGGTAGAAATGGAGACGGTATTTAATGTGGCTTTAAAGATTTTTTTGTTTTTATTTGTAAAATGCTATAAAGTTGTGTTACGTGATGCAAAGAGAGTGCCTGCAGGACTTCATGGGGAGCCAGTGGTGTGCATTTTACTTATGTGAGAAGTCTATCATCATGAGTAGGATATTTTCCTGATGCAATAATTTCAGTGCAAATAGCTCGTCTAGTAGGTGATGCAGGGAAACTCCGCAAAGAAAGTGAAGAAGTGAGACACAAAAGAGGAAGAAACTAATGAATGGTGTGTTATTAAGCATGTTACTGCTTTGGGCAATAAGAGCTGCATTCCACAAGCAAACACTGGGGGGCAGCTTAAAAAGTTTGTACCAGAGGTAACCACCCAAGGTGACAACTAGGGTATTTATCCACAAATTCCTGTTGGCACTTAGTTAAGGGTATCTCACAGGAGGTATTAACTCTCCTGCACCTCTGACCCACCTTGCTTACATGGCTGACCGGGCACCTATGGGCAGAGAAAACCCTAAAGCCAAGAATTGCCACTGCTTTAAGTCCAACTCTGTTCAGCTTGCTTGGAAAAGTGTTAGAGTGTTGAGGGACCATGAATCTTCGGCACAACAACCTCTGCTACTGTGCTTTGGTAGGAGAAAGAAAGCTCCCTGCTTTTGAGGTGTTGGCAAATTCATGCATACATAATTTGTCCTCACTTTGGTCAATTCAAAGAAGGACTAACATAAATGGGGGTTGATTAGGATATCAAAACAGTGGAAATGTTTGTGGCTGGAAGGAAAACTGGGCTTAGGGGGACTGCATCTGTTATTTTTTGTCTCTCAGGCTCTACGTGTTTTCTAAGCAAAGATAGTGTCTCCCTAAACTGGTTGGTTGATAGGCTCAAACATAAGCTGGGAAAAAAGTGATTGTTACATGACCACCAAAAGACTTTTAGTTTCCTTTCCCCAGGGTACCCAATGCCCTCCTACTACCTGGAGCTACCAGAAAGACCTTATTAGAACTTCCAACCAGGGTTAGACTTCCGCTGTTGTGTCCCCTCATTATTTCTTTTAAACATTTCCATCCCTTAGTCTTTTGCATTCAGTTAGCTCTTAGACAGAATAACAACCTAGAAAGTGCATATATGTAAAAATGTGATGTTAGGGAAGAATTTGTGGTACTGCCCTTTCTGGAAGTTTGTGTGCTTTTTCAGTAGATTACTAGAGGTCTGAATAATGGACTCAAAAATTAATGATGAATGGTGAACCAGCTACTCTGTCTATCCCTAAAACATTTTTGAAAATCCATAAAAGAATGTGGCCTAAAGATGTTTTCCAAGGTAAGCATTTAAAGAAAACCACATAGATTATCACTGAGAGTCACATTACTCCCTTCACCTGGAATCCCATTCCTCTCTTGGAAAGTTAATCTTTGAAGATTCAGCTCAGCATCTCTACACAAAGTTGGCCTGATAATATCATCCCTCATTCATTTTCTATTTTATTAAATATCTACAGCATACATCACACAGTTTTTTTTGTCATTGTTTTATGATGCATATTCTTATCCTCGTAAACTGACGGCAATCTGATTGAGGGCAAACTTGTATTTTGTTTATTTTAAAATAGTGTTAAATCTTTGCAGCTTCCTGGGCCAAGGCAGGAGGTGAACATTCACATACAATGTTTGTCCTTAACAACAGATTTGTGAGGCTATTATTAGATAACTGAGAATATAAGTTCAAAGAGATGAAAAGATTTGTTTCAAACTTTCTATACTGTTTTAAGAATGCCCAATGTATCTTGTATATACAAGTTATGGAAGAAAATGGAACTTTATTTCTTTTTTCACAAAGAGTTTTCTCTGTGTTCTCTGCATTATGCAAACATCACGGACGTCCTGTAGGGTATAATAGCAAGTGTGTACACTGGAGTCAGAAGACTCAAGCTTAAGACACTGCCTTGCCACTTACCAGCTCTATGCAGGTCTGACCCTCCATTTCATTGCCTGTAAAGTGAGCGACTGCTTGCTCTACCCCTCTCATAAAGTTTTATAGGCTCAAATAAAATAATGAATGTGGAAGCACTTACCGTATTTAAGCACTTATCATAGTTATTATGACTATGAACTTTGGAGCCAGGCATGGGGTTAAATATCTGCCCATAACTACTTTTATGCAAACTTGAATAAATTACATCCCTTTTCTTTGCCTTGATTTATAATTTATATTATTTTTTGAGGCAGTGTCTTCCTCTGTCATCCAAGCTGTAGTGCAGTCATGTGATCATAGTTCACTGCAGCCTTGAACTTCTGGGCTCCAGTAATCCTCCTGCCTTAGCCTTCTAAGTCACTGGAACTATAGGAGTGTGTTCCAGACCCAGTTTTTTGTTTTGTTTTGTTTTTTTTAATTTTTTGTACAGAGAGAGTCTTGCCATGTTTCTCAGGCTGGTAGGGAACTCCTGCCCTTAAGGCAAATTTTTTATTTTTAAAATAGGAGTAACTATACTTTTATTTTTTTCCAAAGAGTTGTTTCAATGATTCAGTGAGGTTATAACTAGAAAGGACCTATGACATGCTAAATACTGATAAATATTAGCTGTTTGGTTATTATGCTATTGATGTCAGTCTTATTATGTATTTCTGAGCATATATATGCTGTGATTTTGCAATACCATTAATGTAATTGAAATAGATTGGGTGTTAGAGATCCATGAACTGACTTCTTATCCTGGTCCTGCAAACCACTTAATATAACACCAGTACACCTTCGCAGTGCATTTTGATTTTTCCTTAACAGTAAAAATCAAAATCATGGGCTCCTCACAGGATTTCTGTGAGTGTTAAATGAAATAATGTATATAAACATGTAGGGAAGTATCTGGTATTGCATTAGCATTTAAAAACTGGATCTTGGCCAGCTGCAGTGGGTCACTCCTGTAATCCCTTCACTTTGGGAGGCCGAGGTGGGCAGATTACCTGAGGTCAGGAGTTCGAGACCAGCGTGGCCAATATGGTGAAAGCCCATGTCTACTAAAAGTACAAAAAATTAGCCTCGTGTAATGACGTGCACCTGTAGTCCCGGCTACTTGAGGGGCTGAGACAGAAGAATAGCTTGAACCTGGGAGGCAGAGGTTGCTGTGAGCAGAGATCGTGCCACTGGACTCCAGCCTGGGTAAAGAGTGAGACTCTGTCTCAAAAAAAGAAACAAAAAACTAACAAACAACAACAACAAAACAAAACAAACAAAAAAACTGGATCTTCCCTCTCCCATATTTTAGAAATAGTGGTTGATTTTACATGCCTTAAAATTTTAAGGTAACATTACCAATATCTATCAGGTTTTAATGTTTCTTGCCATATATTTCCTGAAGCAGTTAAAGTATGCAATTTAACAGATATAAAAAATCATAAAATACACATCTTTGTTAGATAGAGAAACACTGAAGGAAATAATCCCGGAAGTATGTCCCATTTTTTTCAAAAGTAAGGGGAAGGGGTAACTTCATGATAAGAGTTGGGGGGAAAATACAAACAATACAAATAATCTGTTGTACAAAATACAACAGAAGTCAATTTCTGTTGTGGCAGATGAACTGGATGCACCTTGATATATGATCCCTGACTAGGCAGGTGCTATAGCTGTGGAAATGTTGCAAAGCTCATGACAGATTTTGGACAATATATGAAGTGCCAGTTAATGGATAAAAAATACAGTCTATTTTATCAACTCACTCGTGTCAGACACTTAAGTTGTTCATAAGAGTGGCGGGGATCAATAATGGGCAGAAAATTCCAATCATCAAATAAACAGATAAAGCCTCTAATATCCAAGACTTAAGTGAATCTCTGCTGAGCAGCTACTTCTCAGAGAAGACTTCTAGACTTTTAGCCATTAGGCTGGAAACTGAAGATTACAGGATCATAAATTGCTATATGCCCTTTTATTATTCATTTTGTTTTAGTTCGGAAAGGCCATATTGAGCAATGGTTAGTGCTAGTGATGTCACTTCTATGTTTTCTGAATAATGGTAAGTTTTTTATAAAAATTCTTTCATTAATTGTGGTATTCCTAGAATTATATCTTGCCTCTCATGCATCCAAAATCACCTGGAAATAAAGTGATGTACTAAAGTTGTTTTTCAGATAATTGAAGCTTAAAGATAGCTTTCCCGACCCCAGATCCCAATATGTAACTATGTTGTCTGGGAAACTTTCTAGGCAGTTTTGTAAGTTTCCCTGCTTTTTAAAGCAAAGAAAATAGAAAAAAGTCAATGTCATTTATTATTGTTCTGTGAGACAGTACAATCTCCTGTCTAGTGCTCTTGATAGCTGTCAGTTGCTACTTTTTAGATCACATTCTTTAATAACATCCCCTTTACTTCTAATCCACCTACTCCTCTCATAGACATACACTATTTGTGCATAGATTAATTCTTATCCTGAATGGAACAATTAATGACAAACACTATATATATATATATATATATATTTATTTATTTATTTATTTATATAATATACACATTATATTATATATATATATTAATATATAAATTATATATATAGTGTTTGTCTATTATATTAATTATAATAGACAAGTTATATTATATATATAAATTATATATGTATAATTTTTTAAAATCTGCTTTTTATATAAAAGTCATGGGTTTCATGAACTTCTTACAGTTACTTTGTGAACACAGAACCTGTTCAATAGTCTCATGTTAAGGGCTGTTCTCTAGGTTGTTGTGAGACACTTGTCATTGACATAAGTGTTTTGATGATTCACATGGATCTCAACCCAAGAAAACCTTGAATCCATAACTACAAGCTGAATCCATTGCAGACAGTGGGGTTTGTTTGTTCATAAAAAGATGAAATACAAAAAATGGTGGATGTGCAGCCTGGAGACTCATCATTCAACAGCAGGTTGTCAGTCATGCTTAAATTTCAGCAACTGATTTTTTTTTGTCCCAATCTTGTAACAACTCCCACTGTGTGTCCAATTTTAATAACTCACTGGACTCCCTGTTTGACAACAACTTTGGGTTTGAATCCCATGTCCTAAGTGATATTGATAATTTCCTGGAGACCAGGGGCATGGCTGGGTTCTGCTCTCTCTTTTCCACAATCGATCTCTCTGGTTCCAACCATGTATCTATTTAAACACCTACTTGCCACCTCTCACCAAATTTTTCAAATTATTTTCTTCGCTTAGGTGTTGCACTATTTTCCCGTTGCTTGCTTGATATCTCGCTGATGTTGACACTTAATCACTTGTTTCCTTCTATTGAGATCTTTTGTATTTTCTGGGTTTCTCTCCTGGGAGATATATCTAGTCATCATTTTCTGGCCCAAGTTGTTACCAGCTCATCTCTAGCACTGCTTCTTCCTTCTTTCCTTGCTTTTATCAAGTCAGTAATAATTCCTTAATAGGTAGAATAAAAATATATCAATACATTTTTCTGATTTTATACATTCAAATGCTAGTGGTGATCTCCTACTATGTGAACACTGTAATGTAAGTCATGACAGTGATTTAAACTCTTAGGGAGGAAGCTGTCTATGGTTCTCTTCCTTCCTGTGTCACTATTTCTCTCTCCATAATTAGAAGCAGACACTTCACCCCACTACCCAGCTACCCCAGCCAGGACAGCAAAGGATCCAATTGTAATTCAAGTTTTTCTTTTTCAGATTATAACTTCCACATATAAGGAATGAGTCAGTGGAAAATTTGTGAACAATTTAAAACATACGTGGTAAACACCACATAAATTAGCCTCAAGCAGGAGACATTCAAGTTTAGTAAAAGGGAAAATGTTTTGATTGAAATCTTCTCACCAAAAAAAAAAAAAAATTGACAGAAATTAGTACACTGTTCAAATTTCTTTTTCATTCTTCAAAAGTTTGAGATAAAAATTTAAGATCAAGGATTCTCTACAGCTCCAGATTTACCCTAAGATAATATCTATAGTTAGGTAATAACTCACCTCTATTGGTTTCTTGTTTTTCTGTTTGTCCTTTTTTTTTTTTTTAACCTTAGAGGAAATGAGCAGTTGAAGCCTCCTTAGCAGCTTCACATTAATGCCTCTGTTGGAAAAGAACCTCTCTCGCCCAGGAGAGGAATTCTGCCCCTATTCTCAACATAAATAAACCCAAGATTGTCCTCTGTAGATTGTGATAGACTTTAAGTCACAGTCTAGCCAAATGGTTGTTTGGTGTCATAACGCCAGAGAAAAGATGGAAAATTATGAGGCAGGAAAAATATTTTTCAGTGTTCTCTGCTTCATTCACTTAAATTCTAATCCCATCCACAGCTCAGTAGCCTGTATCTACCAATCACCCCTCACCAACACAAGTCTGAAACTAAATACACACTAGCATGCTTATGAAAGAAGAGTCTTTCTTATCCCTGTATGGAATTGTATATTGATCCATTTGAATAAAATGAAATGACTACTATATACATTTCTATGTAGTATGAATACGAAGATGAATGAGATATTTTCTGTAACTGAGGGATCTATGAGTGGTGTTTTAAAATTTAGATAATTATTTTGATGAATTAAGTTGTAGAAAAAGTTAATAAATTTGTATGCTACTCATCTTAGTGATCTCTATATTTAAAAAGTGGTATGCAATAAAAGATAATGCTTATCTTGAAAATGTTGATAAAGATTTCTAGGAAACAAACACAGATCAATGGAAGTAGGGCCTTGTGCTTCTTCATGAATCTCAAATTGTATCACACTGACAGTCACACATATGGAGCCAGCTTTACATATTTGTAAGTGGTAAGGCAGTTTTTCATTGACAAAACATTAAACATTTTAGTTACAGATGCATCAAAATTAGTCAATGTACCTGCATTAGGTATCAACCTCACTATGTAATGCACAAGGCTTTCCAGGGGACTGAGTAGAGAGAGAAGCTATGGTGTCTACCCTCAGCAACACCACTATTGAGTATCTTTGTAAGGCATCATGCTAAGTTCTTCATGTTTACCTTCGTTCAATCACATCATCAGTGAAGCAATCTTTCTTTTTTTTCACATTTTGCAATTGTTAAAAAAGACCATTGGAGACATTAGCAATGGAGGAATAAAGGCATTGCTAAATACTGCTAAAGTTGTTAAATGAAGAATGCAGAATTTAACCCACATGTACTTGACTCTGCAGATGAATCATGAACTGCAACACTCTATTCACTTCAATAACACTATAATAACATTCATTGTAATTAAAACTTGGTGGGGAGACAGAAAAAATGAAAAGAAATAATATAACCAACAATAAAAAAGCAGACATGACAAATGCCACATGGTTGATTTAGATAAAGAATTACATAGTGTTAGATTCATCAATCATAATAAAAAAATTTTGTTCTCACTCGTATTCCCACAACATTGCCTAGAATGTCAGACTCCTAATAAATATTGTTGACTCACTCAGTTAATTGATATTTTAAATTGTGTATAAAAGTTTGGAACATAGGTGGGTTTTCCTTAGTGGATGTTAAGTTCTGATAGGAGATGGGTTGAGATATTCATAATTCTTGGTTGCAAGTAAATAGACATTTTCCACTATCTTCTAACTTTCCCAAGAGACAACAAATGGCTTCTGGAGTTAGTTTATGAAAAGCAGAATCACCTTACTTGGTAGGTGCAATTTCAATGTCTTTTGACTTTTCTCAAAGATCAAACTCACCTTCAAGAAGGTGTTATCACTGCTTTGAATATACCCCCATGGGGGATGCAAGGTTAAGCGCCTAAGGACCATTTTGTTTATAAGTGTTTAACTGGGGCTTTGAAAAGAAAAATCAAAGTTCTAATTGCATTGCAGTCATAATCTAAAGGTGGTCTTTGGTGTTACCATTGAAAGCATGGTCATAAAGTGAGGTGATAGCTCAGTCTTAAGATCTATAGTAATGGGTGGGGCACATCCTGTAATGAGAATCCTCACTGTAATTCCAAAGGGATCTCTCCCACTTTTTGTCTTTTATATTTGTCTTTCTCAAATCACATTTATGATTTCCAGATCTGTGCTGTTAGTGAATTTACCTATCAACTTTGAAAAACAGTCAAACTTATGTGTTTAAAACAAAATAGACTTTCTAAAAATATTATAATTTAAATATCACTAGTTTGAAATTATTGCAAAAGATAATGTAGTTTCTAGTCTCTGGCCTTGTTCTATTAAGGAATGAAAATAAATAACTTATTCTCTAAAATCTATGAGGTAGAAGGTCAAGAGATATTGGGTATTTACTGTTTCTAGCCTATAAAGAACAGAAGAATTATTCATAAATAATGAACATTCGAGTCACTGAGATGGGTAAGCAGGATTTTATGCACAGGGTGCTTCCCACCACCCTTCATATCAAATACATCAGTGGCTTGTTTCTCTGTCTATATATGAAATAGACTGTGTCTTTTCATGGTTAAAAAAAGTGCCTTGCCTTTCCCTTCTCCTGCACATTAGCACACACAGAGGCTACATTTCCCCAAAGTTCAGAGAGGGATTTTTTTCCCCCAGCATCTCTACCTGCCACACAGACCTCTCACAGCTCAGGAGGAGACACAGCCCAAAATGCACTGCCGGGCTTTGAACGCTCTCTGAATAGCTCTTGTCAGTCAGGAGCCTGCATTTCATGTTTCAGATTTTTCCCAGGGGGCTTTGATGTTAATCCATTTCACACTTCTAACACATCTGTTCTTCTTCAGGCTTTCTTATCTTTTCTGAGCATTCAAATATATATGTGGGGAAGAAAAAAGAAAAAAAAAAAACTTTAGGCTGTCATTGTGCAGTTTCTGAAGGGAGACATTAATGATGAAGCACATTCTACCTCACCTCATTGATGCTCGGTTCCAACCACATGAGACGCTGCATAGCAACTGCAGGAACTGCAATTTTTCTACCATTTACATTCCCCCAGTGAGGTCAGATGACCTGGGTGCTGAAAATAATTTAAAAAGTCAACTAAGTATTGGGTAAAACATGTGCAAACATATCTTAGTTTTTTTGTTTTCTGTTTCTTGTTTTTTTTTGTTTTTTTTGTTTTTTTTTTTGTTTTGTTTTGTTTTTTGACAGAGTATCGCTCTGTTGCCCAGGCTGGAGTGCAGTGGCTTGATCTCAGCTCACTGCAACCTCTGCCTCCCGGGTTCAAGCAATTCTTCTGCCTCAGCTACCCAAGTAGCTGGCATTACAGGCGTTGTGGCACCATGCCTGGCTAATTTTTGTATTTTTAGTAGAGAAGGGGTTTCACCATATTGGCCAGACCAGTCTCAAACTCCTGACTTCATGATCCACCTGCCTCAGGCTCCCATATCTTGGGTTTGCTATGTGTCTAGCTCAATGCAATGTGCTGAGGAAATGAAAAATGCAGTGATGTGGAAAAGTAGTCCTACTATTAATAGCATTAAGTCCCATTGGTCAACAAAGACAAATACATAAAACATTAAATAATCATATAAAACATTAAAAAGCTCAATTTGACAATGCAATTCATTTCATAAGGCAACATATGATTAATTGGTAATGATGATCTATTGATTATTACCTAAACAAAAAAGGAGCAATGACTCTAGGCTATAGTGAACTGAAAAAGCTTTGATGGAAAGGAAGTGTGGCAAGAGGTAAAGTGGGGATAATATATCAGCTGGTGGTTAAGGGTCCTATAGAAGAAAACTTTCTTTTTTTTAAATTTTCGGTTTTTAATTTAATTTTTTTTTTTTTTAAGGATGAGGTCTCACTATGTTGCTGAGACTGGCGTGCAATGGTGTGATGACAGGCCATTACTGCCTTGAATTCCTGGGCTCAAGCAATCCTCCCACATCAGGCTTCCTAGTTTCTTGGACTTCAGGTGCCTGCCATCAAGCCTGGCTAATTTTTTACAAAGAAAAATATAGAGAGATAGGGTCTCACTATCTTGCCCAGACTAATCTTGAACTACTGGGCTCAAATGATTCTCCTAGCTCAGCCTCCTAAAACGCTGTGATTATAGGCAGGAGGTACTGGGCCTGGCCAGTTTTCCTTTTCAATAACTAATTTTATCTCTCCTTAATAGAACATCTTTTCTCTTGGGAGACTTATTGTAGTTGCAGAGATAAGTGGTCAGGCCTGATTTTAGCCCTCAGCAAGCTTACAATTGCAAAGAGTAATAAAGGGAGAAAAAATTTTGAACTAATAATACCCATGATGATCTATACATTACTAGGGTGAAATATAACAATTAATATTGAGGTACTATTTCTTTTTTATTACATTCTTTCAACCCTATTCTTTTGTAAGAAAGTAACTGTTCCTATCCTGATAAAATAAAAAGAACAGCTCTGCAAAATGCTACAAAGTAGCATATTAGATCTATTACATGAATTTAAATGGAGGCTATTGTCAAACTTATCTGTCTTTCTTCTCCTCACTGAATCAAGCATGGCAGAGTTTGATCTACAAACTTCTTTGCAGAACATTCTACAGTCATGACAGAATTTCATCATTAAGCTTACAGGATACAATTAGCAATGTGTCTTATAGAACTTCCTATCTAGGACTGAAAGTGTTTTATCTTCATGGGAATTTAGAATCAGAAGCTAAATGGCATTTATTTTATGTTGACATAAAACACCAGACCTTGACCAAGGTTTAGAGGTTATGAAGAGGTCTATTTTGATATAACTTGAAAAAATTCTAATGGTAGCTTTCATCAGTATAAATCCATTACAAGAGAATGACCACTCACTTAGGATGCTGTACTAAGAATTTCTTCGTGGGTAGAAGCTTGTTTTTGAAAGCTCTTAATCGATTCTGTGATTGAGTAATTCTATGATACAGCCGTGTAATTTTATGCAAGATGAGAAGATGTTAAAATGGATATTTGGCCCGAAATGGAATGACAGTTGAGTGGCATGGGGGACAGTCAGTATGAGGGGTGTGTGGTGATGGGTTATTTCCACAACACTTTGTGTATCATGGTTATAGCGCAACAAGAAAATTATATGCATCACAAATATACATCTATTGTCCACCTTCTAAGTGCACACTAACATGATAGTTTTCCCACTGAGGTGATGGGAAAAATGTTACATGCTGACTTGCAGGTTATTGTTTTGCACAAGTCAGCTAAAGCAGAAGGATCAGAAACTTGTAGACCTGAATCTACATATTTATGTCTCTCTTTTTCCTCATTAAAACCGGCCAGCCTCTTGATAATTATAATTATCCTTATTATTTCTTTTATAATAAATGACTTAGAAACAAAATGTGGATACATTGGGACACTATTATGTTAAACATCTGGATGCAACAACACCAAAAAAATTAAAATAACAAATCTAAAAAAAAATGCATTTGATATCATAAGATGTTGGCTTACAAAATGTCAAATCCCTATTTGGCCAAATGTTATATGTCATAAATTTCCAACTTTAGTTTTAAAACATAAGTAGTACTCACTTGCCCTTTCAGTTGTGATATTGAAATTGCAAGGCATTCTCTCTGTGATATTACTTTTGCATGGAGTTTGAGAATTCAATCCTTAGAGTATTTGCTATAACTTACGGTGATAACCTATGATTTCTACCCAATGAGGCCACTATATAAGTCAGCTAATTCCAACTTAACCTCTGACAGCTAATTGGTAAACAAAACAATAAGAAGGTTTGAAATATCAAATTAGATCTTGGGTTACCTTCAACACCATTAGCACATTGCATTGTTGAGCATTGATTTCTGCAAATGAAACTTCTAAGCACAATAAAACACAAAAGACCAAAATGTTAAAAAATACTAATCATACAGATTATCCAATGCAGGCACTTAAATTACCACTACTGTTTTATAGTTATTATCATACCTCTATAATCCATGTCCCTTTACAAGGCTATTCAAGCTATAACACATGACAGGCAGTGCATTGCTCTGCTATTTATAAGGTGCCTTGGGTCATGTTATATGGCATAAGACTAAAGGCAGTATGACTTAAACCACCCAAGAAGTGCAATAATCCCTAACAAATGCACAGCCTGGAGTATCTTATTGCTGTTATGAAATGAAATTCATACATTAAACTAAGAAAAATGGTCAGACCCAGAGCATTTATAGGGAATAATAAACATGTCTGTCTATTTATTGATGCATTTTTCTGGCCTATAGGAATAGGAAGTGATTGTTCCAGCCCCACAGATTATCTAGTGTGTCTGAGATCCAAACTGCATCAATCTTGTTGGTTTCAGACTTCCTCAACCATCACAAAAAAACCCATTATATCAACACCTTTAAACTGGCGGGTTTCTTTCCCTGACATTCTCCTGGTTTTGCCTAGGTTTAATTTTAGTGATGATCCATATGGAGTGTAGAAAAACACCAGGTCCCACAAGTAATAAAAATGCATTTATAGAATATAGTCCAAATATAGCTGGAAAAGAGTACAGTTACATTGCCTGCTTGGATCATGGTAAGCTGAGAGCAGTAATGAATGGAAATGTATCCAGTTTGAGGGAGGCACTGTGGAGAGAACCTCAGCAGTTAGGAGAGCCAGCTTTATTTAATACCTTTATTAATGACGTGAAAGAGGGAGGGGACCACACACTAATGAAAACATTAAGCAACACTAAATTGGAAGGTGTTGCAAGTACTAGTGAGAAGAGGAAAAAAAATAAAAATCCAATAAAAGAGTTTAGAGCTGTCAGCAAAAAATAACCAACTTAAATTTAGCCAGGTAATGTATAGATACAGTCATTGGTGGAAAATAACATGT
The DNA here is from genome assembly GCF_009761245.1 of Sapajus apella. NCBI lineage: Eukaryota > Metazoa > Chordata > Mammalia > Primates > Cebidae > Sapajus > Sapajus apella. The sequence continues at coordinate 6,384,707 of NW_022436997.1, forward strand.
AAACCATTGCCTATGATAAAGAAAAAATAAACTACTTGAAAAGTCTCCAAATTTGGATTTTCCCATGTTGAATTTCACAAGTGGCACCAAATGCCCAGTTTCACTGACTGCTTTGTTTCCTCTGAGCATCTTAATGTTATAAACCAAGAAGGGACTATTACTCCATTTTTAGTAATCAGTGATTTTTTTTGTTACCTCTACAATAGTAATTTATTTTGTCTAGAATCACTACTGTCAAACGTTATTCTAATGTTTGAGTCTCTGTGTCAAAGCCTAATAAATATTACAAAGAAAGAGAAGCCTTCATACTTGGACAATAATACCTATATAGAAAGAAACACAGTGTAAGAATCATGCAGAATATACATACAGCTTCAGAAAACCCAAAATAAAAATACATATGTACAAACTGAATGCATGCATTCACATGGGTTCGCATTACAAGCAACAAGTTTTTTTCTTTTTAATTTTTTCTGTTTGTAGTGTTTGTGTTTGTGTGTGTGTGTGCGTGTGTGTGTGGTGTATATATAAAGACATTTACTCGTTTACTTTAGGGGTCATTTAAAAAGCAAGTCTGGCAAGTTATGCTTAAGGTTGCATGTGATGCTTCCCTCCTCTCCAGCGCACATCTACACATCACACCAAAGATCAAAGCAAAACAAAACAAAACAAAAACCCCTGAACTATTCTATACCAGCATGTTGTGTTTAGTGAGGACTACTTTTTCTCCCTAATATAGATCAGCACCAGTCTTACTCCATATAGAAAACAGTGTGTATGTTCACACATAGAGATGCATTTATTTACAGTCATCAAAATGTAAAGGACTCCGTTCTGAAACATTCTTCTGAAGGTCGAGAGAGCCTATGATGTCACTGCCCAAGAATCACAGCCTGAAATAATTGATGGTTTATGGGTCAGAAGCCTAAAATTTCGGTTTGTTAACTTCAGAAGACACTGATATAAATTTGTCATATTTTATGTGAAGAGAAGTAGGCCCTGAGTAGCTAGGGCAAAGACTAGAATTCTAGAACTCTTGACTTCCTGTCTAGCTTCCTTTACAAGAGTCTGATTTACACATCTTATGAAAGGCAACTTTGCCAGAATCACATAACAAATTTGCAATGGAACGCAGTTCAAGCATCCAGTGTATTTCTTATATCTAAAGATATTTCCCTGACATGTTTGGTCTTTGAAAACCACACACAATCTACATACATAACTGATGTACTCAGCTAAATTAAATCAGCTAAATATTCTATCAATTGTCTTCAGTAAAAAACAAACCAAATTAGTATTCAAAAATATTAATTGATAGAATTCAGCAATTCATTCATCAGGCTTGGCAATTTCATCTAAAAGGTCAGATAAGCTGATTATATGTGAATGGTTATTTGCTGAGAAACACTCTTATTCACCACTTCATAAAATTATATATTTTAAAAATCTGCTTCAGGCTCTGAAACAAATTATTGGACGTTTGCGGAAATGTTGTTGCAAAACGAACGGATTTGTCAACAAACAAGAAACACATAATCAGACCAGCTGAATGTGCCCTAATTAGATCTCAGCCTTGTGTTGACACTGACACATGTGTTGTGCCATGTTCTCGGGAGCTGAAGTCTCATTACACGGGTGGTCGGGACTATTGCTATTTTGCTATTATAATTTTACGACATTTTTTTTTTGAAATGTGCTTCACTTTTTTTTCCCCTTAACTTCAGCCTGAGTAAATGAGATAGAATTATAAGTAAGTCATAGAAAGATTTAGCATACAAAAACTTTGAAATGCATTGTAGTGATGCATCAAATACAACATTGAATAAACAGCCAAATCAGCCAACTAATAACAAGAAAAATAAGATTGGAATTCTAAAATTAAAATAAAATGCTTACATTAAATTACCTCACTCAGTGTTTAAGCAATTGATAGTTTTAAAAATTATTTTTCTCTCTAAACACTTAAAAGTGATTCTCAATTTTTTTTCTTAGGTGTTATGAAGTTTGTTGGAGCCACCAGGACCAGAAGATCATCAGGGGGTACTAGGGAAATAAATATTTCAAGTGTGCATTTAAGGAGTATCCCCATATGTTAGACAAATAAAGGATGGAAAGCATCATGTTCCAAATCAGTGGACCTTGAGAAATAAGCTTTGGTTGAACTTTGACTGACTGAGAGTGTATACACCTACCGAAATCTTTCTCAGAGGATAAACAGCTGAATGATTAGGGACCAGGGACACACGAATCATCAGGGATGGATGCTTTGCCGGATAGCCTTCCTTACTTTTTGTTTCTAATAGAAAGGTACTTAGTTCTAGCAAGGTCTCAGGTTCACCTAAAACTCAAATTTTATGTGAAGTCTGGCAAGGTATGTGTATACCTTAGTTCTAGATCTAAGGTAAGTACCTTAGTTCTAGCAAGGTATTAAGTAACTAAGTACCTTAGTTCTAGCAAGGTCCAGCACTGTTATTCTATATTAACTATCAAAAAGTATAACTATTGGATCAAATTTGCCTTGCAAGTAAACCTAAAGTTTTACTTATTTGTCAACTAAGCAACTGAACGGTGGTTGGCACACATACTCAAAGGGGTAAATTGTATGCATTTTTATAGTTTTTCAATGAGATTAAGTCAATGAATAGAGGTTAGTGAGAAATGTGTTTATATTGAGGAAACACTAAAGGTCAAGAAGAACTAGATCAACATAAGGGAAAATAACAGACAAGAAAATCAGAGAGAATATTATTAAATAGACATATATGGCATATGAAAGCAGAACTTTCTTCCACATTAGAGTAGTCAATATTGCAGAATACCTGTAGACTATTGTATTGCATGAATGTGGATCATCTTTCAAAAGATACAAGTTTGCCCTCCAGGTACACTGCTTCACACATATTGGCGTCTTTCCTTTGCAATTCAGGAAAAGGGAGGTGATAGGCTATAAAATAGGTAGTAACTCCAAATTATGGCTTGCAGTGTGGAGTCCTAAGTCACCTTGAAAATATAATTTCCTTCGTCCTACACCCACCTGATAAATTGTTTCATCGTATTAATTAAGAGATTCCCAAATTTCATGTATTAATTACTACATCACAGAGGACGAAAATCAACCTGCCTATAGTCCACATTTGAAGCCTTTTAAACCCAAAGGCTTGCAGTTTGCAAAGGAGATACCTAAATACGGCAAACAATCCTGTCAATCAAAAGAACTTTGTTAAATGAATAAACAAAAGAAGAAAAAGGCATCAGATTTTATGAAATATTAAGAATCTTGTTGAAAATTACTTAGTTTACCTAAGGATTGAGTTAATAATAACAATGAACACAGTGCAGCTATATATCTTCAATCCCTTCAGAGACATCGCATAAGGACATAATATTTCCACGAGAGTTCTGCTTGATTGAGAGTCAAAAGACCCCTTCAAAATGCTATTGACCTCAGAGAAATTATGTGAATTCCATTTGCAAGGCCAGTGTTCATCTTATTTGGTTAACTGACTTATTGAAAGAATGATAAAAATAGAGAACATTCAAGTCAGCAACAAACCAGGAACACTCTAACATTGACCTCAGCTCACCTAGCTTCTTAACTTTCCCCAGGTGTTTTGTGGGAAAAAGCAAGTTATGAATTGCCTTATTCCAAGCATTTTAAAATCTCAGCAGACACAATAATATATCACACAATGTTTCTTAACTATTATATTGCACATTCTCTCTGCATAGAAATGATCATTAAGTGAAGCTTAGGTAAATTGCCACTCAACAACTGGCAACCAACTAACACATTCACTCCAACTAGTACTTACCCTGAGTTGACTGATTTCCCAGCCCTGTACAAGATGTCAGCTATGTGACTTTGGGCTGGTAATCTGAAGTAACCCACAACCCCTGCCTCCTCATTAATGAAGTGAAGCTGTACTTCATTGACTTTCTAACTCTGTTCCTCAGTCTGAGTATTCTCTTTTTTTTTTTTTTTTTTTGGGACGGAGTTTCGCTCCTGTTACCCAGGCTGGAGTGCAATGGCGCGATCTCGGCTCACCGCAACCTCCGCCTCCTGGGTTCAGGCAATTCTCCTGCCTCAGCCTCCTGAGTAGCTGGGATTACAGGCACGCGCCACCATGCCCAGCTAATTTTTTGCATTTTTAGTAGAGACGGGGTTTCACCGTGCTGACCAGGATGGTCTCGATCTCTTGACTTCGTGATCCACCCGCCTCGGCCTCCCAGTCTGAGTATTCTCTACCCAAATATCAATCAAGATAAAGTGAATAGGGTGGGATAAGTGGTTTATGGAGCTCTAGTCTGTTCTAGCTCTAGGCTTCTATGTTTGAACCAAAGGCTCCCATTTTAAAATATTGAGAACCACTCAAATTGTCTTTCAGGTTTCTCCCAACTGGCCTCAATGAGTAATATCAAAAGAAGATTTGTGCAACATGATCTGTGCTCTCAGGTGGCTCTCAGATGCAATTGAGTCAAATGGCAATTACAATGAGGAATATCTTATACAAAGGAAAGAGTAGGATATTCCAGACCTTCTAATAAAAAGAGTTCAAGGCCAGGTGTGGTGGCCAATGCCTGCAATCTCAACATTTTCACAAGCTGAGGCAGGAGGACTGCTTCAGGCCAGGAGTTCAAGACCATCTGGGCAATATGGTGAAACTCCATCTCTAGAGCAAATAGAAAAATTGCCCAGATGTGCTGATCCATGCCTGCAGTCCTAGCTGCTTGGGAGGTTATTATAAAAGTGGGTTTATGTAAAAATGGATGCTGAGAAGTCCCACAATCTGCTGTTGGTGTGCTAGAAGAACCAGGAAAGCTGATGGTATAATTCAGTCTAAGTCTGAAGGCCTGAGAACTAGGGGTGAAGGTAGATGAGTTGAGAGAAAGTCATGGCATAAGTCCTGGTTTGAGTCTACTCCTAAGAATCAGGAAAACCTATGTCCCAGGGTAGGAGAAGACGGAAGTCCCAGCTCAGCTCAAACAAAGAGAAAGCTAATTTTTTCTTCCACTGCTTTGCTTCCCTGCCTCCCACCCAATCTGGGCTCTCAACTGATTGGATGATGCTCACCCACTTGCTAAATGAAGACTTGCCTACTTAATCTGCATATTCAAGAGCCAATCTTTTCTGAACACTCTTGCAGACACACCCAGAAATAATATTTACCAGCTGTCTGGGCACTCCTTAATTCAGTCAAGTTGATACATAAAATTAACCATCATGAAGGCCAAAATATATTGTATCTGTGTGAGACTGGAAATGTTTGAAGGATCTGAAGAAACTGTCTTGATGACGACTCCATTCTATAAAACTAGAATCTGCTGAGTGTTGCACCTTTAAGGAATAAATTATTTTACAGATGAGGAACCAGAGGCTTAAAGGCTAACTGTTTTTCCCAAGATCGCACAGCCAGTGCAAGTTAGACCTGAGAATTAAACCAACTTTCCTTTCCCCTATGCTCTCTGGAAAAAAAACAAAACAAACAAAGAAAATCTCAATGATGGAACTTAAAGAAGAATGCAATTTAAATTGCTTGGAAATATGAACAAAAGGAGTATGATTTGAACCCATATGGCTTTGTCAACGTTAATCAATCATTTGTGCCAGTCAATTCTCATTCAAATGGAAGAGCCGTGTGTGTGATTTATTGAACAGTCTGTCATTTCTACTAATTCCATTAGGAGTCTAATGGTAAGTATTACCTGGCAACTGTAGCAAGAATTCAGGAGCTCACGGGCATCGGTTCTGGGCAAAATGTGGCCCTGGGTGATTGGGAAAGAAAGCCAGACCTATTCAGTGAAGAACCAATTAGTTCTATACCCTCAACACTTTCTCATCTGCAAATGGCTTTTTTCCTTTTCTCCAGCTGTTATCTGTTTTTCAGCTTGCAGTTTCTCTAATGAGGTATTTGGTTCTTAATCTTTCAGAATAATGAATGAGTCAGTCTCTCTGCAAAGGTGGTTCCTGTCCTGGGAGCACTGTGGCAGCTCGTCAGGATGCCAGCCTATTGTTTGTTAGGATTCTGTGAGGTCAGCCCCCATGAATGTGTCTAACATTGAGAATGCATTGCCTAACAAAGGTGAGGGGCCCTGGGAATGGCAAGACTGTGAAGACACATACTTTGCCCCAACAAACGTAAAGAATTAAAGCTACATGTTAAGTTTCAAGAGAAGTGAACTTCTTAGCACAGGCTACTCTACAAGTCAGACTTAATAAGAAAATAACTGTTCAGCTTTCTAAAATGCCTGTGTCTGCACAGGTACCTATTATTTCAATGCCACATAGTTTAGACACTAATCACAGTGGCTTCAAAAATGTAAATAAATACAAACTGTTAATTTATTTACTTAGTTGCACCAGTCACAATTTAAGTTTGTGATAGTCATGTGTGAAGTAAGGCCACTCACCAATACAGAACAATTTCCACCATTTCCCAAAGTTCTGTGGTCAGCACTTTTCTAGAAAAATGAGCCAATGAATTTACCATTCTCAATGACTACTCCAGTAATTATATTAAACACATAGTGTTATGAATAATAAGCAACTGGTGCATGTTCTGTCTAATCAAGGGACAGAAATCTATCATTTTTCACCAAACACAAAACATTTAAAAATCATACCCTTATGTCCCTGAGTCTAGAGAATAATTAATGTATTTCCTCAACTAAATAAGCCATTGTATACAATAAAGATAAGGAACTGCCTATTTCTTAATACCATTTATAAAACTAAAATTCTCATATCTTATGCTATGGTCTCAAGTTCATCTGAAACATAGTAATCTGACAAAGGAGTTTGATAATAAAATAAGGTGGAATTTGGAATCTATACTTAATAAGCTCTGCAAAGTTTCTTTTTTATGTTACAATATGAGAATGTTCACTGTAGAGTCAGTGAGAAATGACCTCTTGGTCTCTCATATTTATTTCTCAAAATAAGACCAAGTCAGACTTCCTGGGTTTGAATCTTGGCTCAGCTACCTACAACTGTGTTAACCTTGGGCAAGTTGCTTTTCCTGAATCTCCCCAGCAGAAGTCTCCTTCCATATCACTGGTGAGGTTTGGCTGTGTCATATGTCCTTGAGTGAACTCAGAGCAGGCAAAGCAGAATAAATGGTCATGAATGCTTAGACTAATTAGCTTTCGTCACAAAGCAGAAGAAAGAGCCAGGGAAGATAAAATCATCCATCTTTAGCAAGGAGGACGCTAGGTGGAATGGCTGTTAGGATGTAACCAACAGTGTCTGGCAAAGAATCTTCCTGCTTGATGCTCAAACATGGGTTATTATTGCTAATCCTACATGACAGATGAGTATAGCAAACCTCTAAACTGTTTAATATACTTGCCGAAGTCTGTATAGCTTATTGGCTAGATATTTACAATCGGGGCATTGTCTACTCAGTCAAGGTGCCTTTCTTCTACAGCTATATAGATAACTTCCATTGGCTTGCCTTTCTTCTTTTGTCACAATCTTTTCCTTTTTATATGTCCTTCCTTTTTTTATTTTATATTTTATGTCAGGACATCAAATTTGCATATTTCCCAGGTTTATCTCTCCCACACCTCCTTGATACCAGATTCAAAAATATACTTTGAATTTTTCCTTTCCCCCCACTTTTTTTAGTAGCAAAAGTTTTGAAATTTTTAAGTTAGACATTTGATCTTAGTCATCAATCATGTAAACAGATAATCCTATGCTGCATTTAGGAATATATATATATATATCTGTGGGTATATGTGTATGTGTTTGTGTTGTGTGTGTATCTGTATGTGTGTTTGTGTGTTCATTTTTTACCAACTTAATAAAATAAAAGAGACCCAAGCCTTCCTTCATTATTCAGGTGTAGGAAGAATATTGTAAGTACGAGGAAATCTGACATCCCTACATCCTCAATGGGGAAACAATACTGCACTCTTTTGAAGAGCTCGTGGGAGCACCAAACATAAAAAGGCATCTTCATGAAAGGAAAGAAAGCCAATACCCCAGGAGTTAGAAACCCCGAGTCCATTATGGTTTTTGCAACCGTCTGGCTGCATTTTGAAACCTCTTATTTATGAGCTTGCTCTCAGCTTTCCAGCTGTCCCAGGCGATGGCCTAAAAGGAAGATGATAGCTTCAGGTGGGGAATGAGGAGCAGATGGGGATGGTCACTTAAGGCATGGGGTCCTGTTATCATCACCATGCATTTGATTCCTTAATTATTAAGGAATGAGGGTAGGGAAATTAAGGGAATGTAATGAGCATTTTCAAATAGGCTGTGCTTTTGCAAAGTGCCCATGAGGAAGCACCTGTTCTGGTTACATTCTTTACTGTAAAAATGTTTTGAGGCTTTTGTTCATTTCTTTTTGCTTGTTTCAAATTGTTTCTAGGAGGCAATTTTATCTTTGATCATTTAATTCTGGTAACAAGAGTTGTATTGTCCTCAAAAAGGCAGACCATTCTGAAAACCTCCATTTCACTGATTGTATAATGTAGTAGGTAGTATAATAAGAACGACAACTATTCCATATAGGGTGAATCACCTTAAATTTCTTGGCTTTTATATTTATTTGTACAGTAGAAATAATATTCAGGCTAGTTATATACCCAAGCTCACTCTCAAGGATAGAGAAGACCAGAGGAGATGATTAGAATATTGCATAATAAGATGAAAATTATAGTTTGAACCTTCATGTGGTTAACTGATATAAAAGTTTTAAATATACTATAAAAACCATGACAAGTATGTAAGTTTCCAAATTTTGTCTTCTATTTAGTCCAGCCATCTCATGGATGGCCATTATTACATGCAATACAATTGGTAGTATGACTACTCTGTAGAATCCACCCTTATAGAATCCACCCTTATAATGGGGAATAAATGATTTAAAATGCAAGTGCTTCTTCTTTGTACAAAGAGCTGCTTCTGAGAACATGTAAAGACACTGGTGTCCACCTTGAGATCATGAGAACATGAGACAATGGAACTAGATTTGAAGCCTTATAGACATGGTAGAGAAGACATATAAAGAAATGGCCAGTAGGGGCCACTAATCATGCATTGGCCTTAAGAGATTGCAGTGGACCTATTAGGTTGGTTTAAGAGTAATTGCAGTTTTTGCCATTACTTTTAACTGCAATTACTGTTGCACCAACCAAATAGCAGACAGGAAGATGCAGGCTAGGTGGGAAGAACTGCTGAAGAGCAGAAGCATGACATGAACAAATTAAGGTGTGTACAGGGTACAACATAAAAGCAATTTCTGTGTTTGGTTACAATCTTAGAAATGCATTTTAGGGCCCAAATTTTATTAACTTTCATCACCTAAATTGACACTGAATGCAAAATAAAATTTCGGCCTTTTCCTTGACTTTCTTGAAGCTGCTTGACATTTGACATTTGTTCAGCAAAAATGATTGTTTTTAACATTACTCTGATGAGACATATTACGCTAAATTTCAAGGTTACTATGAAAATACTAACTCATTAAATTCTTTTAATTAGCTTATTATAATCATTTTGAAAATAGAGACATTGGGAAAAAGCAATAATCTCTCTTCTCCTAAAATATATTACCATGCCATTCATACTTTGTGGACTATATAGGACAGTGTTTGGCAAAATACAATCTGTGAGCCATATTCAGGCTTTTTCTTTTTTCTGTAAATAAAGTTTTCTTGAAATACATCCACATTTATTCATTTGCATAGTTTATGAGGCTGCTTTTATGCTTGAATTGCAGAATCGAGTTGAGAATTGAGGCAAGGTATGTGGTCTACAAAGCTTAAAATATTTACTTCCTAGATTTTTAGAAGAAAAGTTCACCAACCCCTGCTATAGTAACACAGGCTATCAGAACTTGAGCAACTAACAAATTGACCAATTTTTAAGACAGACAAATTCAATACTGGACTCCATTCACTTCTTATAATGTGATCTATTTCTTTTCTCTTTGTCTTCTCTCTCTCTTTTCTCCCTCACTTTTCTTATAAGGCTTACTTTTTCCTACTGTCTCTTATCTACTAATATCATAAAAGATCTCCTGTTGATGACTTTTTCAAATAAGAATATGTTGGGATACATTTCAGGTATGAAGTGGCATACACTGATAACATGAACTTGCCAATTGAAACAGATTTGATTATAAATTTCTAAATCTGGTTAGATTTTTATAAATTTTATGTTTTCTGTAATTTTATTTTTCTCATAACATCTACTGGTGCAGCTCAGCTGATAATTTCATATGCCATATATGGATAACTTTTATGTCTTGAAGTGAGACAATCTTTCAAAATTATTTTCCAGCCAACCACTTCTTATTTGGCCTTTAGGAAAGTCTTAGACTCTCTAGGGGGGAAATAAATATGTAATGGTATAATTAGGCTAGCACTGTTTATGTTTCTTCTGTAATATTTTCCAACTATGCCATAGGATAAGGTCACTGAACAATGACAAACTAAAAATGAAAATAGGTTGATTGAAGAATCTGACAAGAATGATTTCTGTAGACTGTTTCATGTTGCATTCAATCTCATGAGTGTCCTAAATTAAAGATTCCCCTGTAGTTTCACCCAAACTTTTCTTAATGTGTTTTTTCTAGCTCTTTCATAAAAAACTTTCAGGCAGAAAAGAAAACTACCTAGGTAAATTGACTTAAAAATATATAAGAAATGTTTCCAGCCCAGCAGAAAACACATCTCACAGCCCGCTCCAGAAGCCAAAACCCTATGAAATTGATTGTCTCTTAGTACAAAGGAGCCAGTGAAGGAGTGGGGAACATACCGAATTCAGTGACAGGTGACTAGACTTGGGACACCCTGCTGACCACTGTCTTACTCTACATTCCTCTTTCCCAAACCATAGTTTTTCCACATGTAAAACTGAAGCACATATAATAATTAGCTTGAAGAGTGTTTTAAAGATCAAATTAGATAATATATGTGAATGGCTCATTATAAATTATGAAGTTATAATTAAGGCATTGTTTTTCTAAATGTCCCATTTTCAATCCCAGCTGTCTCATGGAGGCAGGCATGATTCTCATTCTGGTGGTATAATCTTATTAGATTTTTTTTTGACAGTTAAGGGCAAGCCAGTAAGCAATGGTCCTGTAAGGGTGAAAAAGGTAGTAGAGAGACAATGTGAGGGGAGGGCACTTCTTATAGGAAAATAAGAAAATGTAATTTTGAGGTTAAGTGTAAAGACGGGATTGGGTAATAGGGAGAGAATACAGTCATTGAATGGTGAGCCCACAGCCACTATATACAAGCTTCACCTAACTCAAAAATTTGACCAAAGAGAAGTCCTAATTCTAACCACTGTTTTTGTCATAAATGAGAAAAGGATATTGAATCTAATTTGTCACATTTAGTTTTAATCAAATGGGGAGAATTCAGTTTTAAAAAAATTAATTTCCTAGGGAATGAATGAGGCTTAGGAATATAACTCTGCCCTTGCATAAATCCAAAGGAAAAAAAAAAAGAATAGAAGGGCAGACTTGCCAAATGCTTATAAATCACATATGCCCCCAAATAAGCTGCATTCCTAATAAAGGCATGCAAAATGCCCAGGCAAGAGACATGCAAATCATTTTGAATGTAAATCACAGTAAGTGGGTGCTAATAAATTTCATCTTGACTGAAATGGCAAAATTTCAGAGGAATTAGTGGAAGGTGGGAATATTTGGAAAGCAGATGGAATACCGTTAATCATCTGATCAAGTACAACTGGACCCTATAAATTATTTTAACACATTTTCTGTAGTTTTCTGCATTATCAGGGAATCATTCCCACACTACGTACATCTTCTAAGCCTGAATTAAACTTTATTTTATATGAATTCCCTCCATATCAGAAAACTCCCCACACTTTCTATAAAGTACCCAGTTTGGGATTGAGTCCATTGTTCTGCAGGTGCCTGTTACTAGAATTGCCTTCCTGCTTTTATTCAACCCTATTGAAACTCAAAGCTACTGTTCTCAGCATAGAAGACCTTTCATTTCTCCCAGCACCCCTCATCACTTAATCCACTCTCTTCCTCCCAAAGCTATAAATGCATTTAAGTGAGTAATTATATGATGTACCTCTGGGGCATGTTTAAAGAAGTTTTAAAATACTTACCATTTGGTTAGGATTTGTTTTCATTTTAGTAGCATTTCTGTGCCTGTGCTTATCTAAATGGCTATTGATATCTTCAACCTCTTAAGATTTTGAGAAACTATGATATGCTCATTGATATTTGACAAGAAAGAGCCAAGGAAAAAAGAGATGTAAGGCCGGGCGCGGTGGCTCACACCTGTAATCCCAGCACCTTGGGAGGCCGAGGCGGGTGGATCACAAGGTCAGGAGATCGAGACCATCCTGGTCAACATGGTGAAACCCTGCCTCTACTAAAGATACAAAAAATCAGCTGGGCATCGTGGCACGTGCCTGTAATCCCAGCTACTCAGGAGGCTGAGGCAGGAGAATTGCCTGAACCCAGAAGGTGGAGGTTGCGGTGAGCCGAGATTGCGCCATTGCACTCCAGCCCGGGTAACAAGAGCAAAACTCCGTCTCAAAAAAAAAAAAAAAAAAAAAAAAGACATGTATTTTAAAAAGTTTTAATGGTGATTGATTTATATTAGCTTTGAGTCACACTTGAGTTTATCTTTTAAACATGCTACCTGTAGTTGAGAGACGTTTCTAGTCGTTCAATTGTTACCTGGAGGGAAAGTGGTTTTGCAACCATCTGTGATTACCAGAGCTATCCACTGAATACCACAAATAAGTTTTACTGGTCCAGGCACACGCAGACTGAACATTTTAATCTGCTATTTAAAATACACTGAAAGCAATAATTTGAAAAATGGAAAACGTTTTTGGGGTCTCATATACATACAATTACCCCCTACTCACAGGAATGTACAGTATCCATCATAACCATAAAAAGGACAATGTTTTTGTAAAAAATTGTCTCCTTGAATTTTACATACATCCTAAGCTGCCCAAATATATGCTACTCACTTTATTCTGCAAGACTTGGCAAGAGGTGGAGAACATCATCTAAAATGCATTCAACTTCTACTCCTATTGTGAAAAAAAGTTTATTCTGGGGCAACCAAGTTTATTAGGAAAACTTCATGTGGTTAGGAAATGGAATTTTATTTATAGGCTCCACCAAGTCCTATTGGGACCTATAAAAATCTATTAGATGCCCCCTTCCACCTCTGAGACAAAGGATTCCAAAACAAATGAATTCCAGCCTATATAACTAAAAGTTTATCCTTTTAAAGTACACTTAGATAAAGGATGTCTTCTAATTCTCTGCAGCCACAAACATACATGTGCACACATGCAATTGATACAGTCACATGTGCTAAATGTCTCAGCGTCTACACCTAAGGCTGTAGAAGGGAAAAGAATCAATGATGTCTCAAAAACACCTGGGCTTTGTCTGGCTCTGCATGGTTGGATTTGAGTAGATAAAAGGGGAGGACAATAGTCTTTGAATGCAGGATGGAACATTTGAGCAAAATACTAAGACCAGAATATACAGGATGCATGAGGAGAACAATGAATAAATTAGTGCAGGCAAGTGAGTGATGGCAGCAGAGGTTGAAGACTTAGGAAGAAACGCCATTATAGAGGCCTTATGAGTAATGGGGTGCTGTAGTCATTCTGGAAAGAATCAAACTAAAGAGCACTGTTTCTGTGACCAAGTGTTGGTAGAATCAGGACAAACCTAGAAATATGACGAAATAAAAAAATAAGACTTCTAACCTATGTATACTTAACAGCACATCTCGTGCTGCCAAGGTCTTACTCTCCATTCAGTCATAGCCCTTTGGATGTGGCCTGAAGCTTTTCCCAAGTCTCTCTGAAAAGTGTATCCCTACTGTCCTAAATGAGGGCTATATGTGACATGTTATTTGGATGTCTCTTGAGTTTTCCATTTATTATTTTTGTATGGATTAATTAACTAATTTTTCAGTTGACACAGTGAAAATAAAATACTGGAAGGAAGTTTCAATGAGTAGAAGGATGTGTGTAAACATTAAAAAAATTATTCAATATAGCAGTTAAAAACAAAATAGATTGTAAAGATAATGTATTCTGTCAGAGTTAGGAAACAGGTAAACATATAACTCTATCAGCTTTTGGTAGCTGGGAAGAATTAAAGGATCCCATTCAGAAAGGGCAGGTATAATGCATTGGAACTGTGTATGCATCTCACAGTGTAGTAGGCACAAAAGAAGAAAAAGGTCAGCTTTGCCGTCCTTAAACTTCTGGTAGGGGCTACCTCTGCTCAGGTTGACAAATCTTTGTATTTAAACCTACTCATTTCTTCTGGTTCAGCCATACTCACCTTCACCCTGGAGAATTTTTCTCCAGTTATACTATCTGAAGATTGCTTTTCTCTTCTCTAAACTTTTACTCATTTAGCAAATAAGGGGATAGTGTCCCTGTGATATCACTTGTCATGAAGTGTTCTTTAAAATGTCTTTCTTATACTACCTTATACATACTTATTATCTATCTCCCCTACTAAACTGGAAGCTACTTGAGAGCAAAGACAAAATCTTGCTGCCCTATATTCCCTGAAGCACTAAAGCACTGGACACAGAACTATCACAGGGATGGCTGGTAATTCAATTTGTTGATCTCCTCCAAGCATGAAGGAGAATATGAACCTATTTTTTGGCATGAGACTAAAGCTACGGTAGTTCATCTCTATCCTGGCTGATATAACTCTGTTCTTGTTGGTTGACCTCCCAGTTCTAGCAAAAGTGTATTTTTTAAGCTTGAGCAACTCAGGTGGCCATGAGTGGAGGAGCTGAACCATCAACAGTGCATTGGACAGAAACAACACTGAATCATTTCACCTCCTCTGAGCTGCAGCTATAGCTGAGAAATGTGCTGTCCCGTGGGAGAGCTAGTCATCCATAGCCAATCTCCTTGAATAGACTAAAATAAGTTAGAATTCTAAAGGGATATGGTCTATGCCTTGGGAAAGCAAACTTTTGCTTCTAGATAGAAAGCCACAAATAAAATGGCTTTGGTTTCTGCATTAAATCAATTCATATCAGCAAATATTTATTGAATACTTATTACATACAAAGTGTTATGTAGCAAAGAAAAAATGTTAATATTCAGTTCTTACTTGAAAATTACTTGGGAGGAGTTGTCATACACCATAATTAGATGTGCACCCAAGCTGATTTTTGAGGGCCAGTTTTATGATACATACATTATCATCCTCAGATTTTAGAATTGAAAGAATGATTATAATCCCTTTTCTAATATAGTCACCCCAGTGATTGGTAAAATGTAGAATTCTTGGCTATACCACCTATGGTAAGGCAGAATGTCTAGACTAGAAGCCCAGGCTATCTGCTTTTTATATACACCTAAGTTTGAAAACGTTTTATTTTCTAGCCACTAGAGTGGTGAAGGAAGACATCAGGGGAAAGGAAGGATGAAAGGTTCTGAAGGTAGAATTCTGGCTCCTTCTGTCCTTTTTCTAACCTATTTCCTTGGTCACTGGTCAGTACAAAGCAAGGGTTTGGGAAAGGATAAGGGGAGCATATCCTGGTAATTTTCTTAGAATATTTTTTATTTAATATATAAATTCTCTTCCTGGCATACTAATTATGAGTTCTAATTATTATCCTCTAAAGTTAATTGCATCATTTTATAGAAATGAATTTTACCAGAAAGAATGCAGTTTTATACTAAACATTTTAGTAGCAACAAGCATAATGGTCCATTACCTGTAGTAAACTTAGAAAAAGAAAAATCAGACATTGATGAGCCAACCACCACACCTTTGTCTATGTTTTTCAAACTGACTTCATATTTCTGAGCCAAAGGGTTTGTAAAAGATCACCTCCTAATAACATAAACAGCAACACATGCACATGTACACATACACAAATACACACTTGCAGTAGCCGTTACAGAATATCCTTGGTGCCAACTCTTGATGCTACATTAAGAAAATGGTTTTCCATAGATGTGCTGCATGCATGAGCAGGCACCCATGCATATACCATGGTTTCCTGTTAATGGTCACAAACTTTAGTCTAATTTCCTAGGTGAGTGAGATGCTAATCAAGCAGTTGAAGACAGAGAGCCTAGTGAAAATAATCAAATGTGAATTTGTCCAGGGGGACTCTCGACTTTGAAGAGGGAGAGAAGAAATTGTCACGTTGATTCCACTGGAGACAGCCTTCCTGTTACTAAGCGGCCCCTGGGGATTTGCTACCTGATTTGCTCTTCATCAGGTTGGCATCTCAGTGACAAGGCAGTTGTAATTAGAATGAATAAAATGAGAGATGTGCCAACTCTCTGCTTATAATATAAGCTCTCACATTAAAGAAACATTGCCGTTTTGCTTTATTTTTAAAATTTTTTAAGGAGTTACAAACAGCTAGTAGGACTTTGCCTACTAGGATTCCTTCCATAAGACTCAGAAGTGTCTTGCTAAAGAAAAAAAAAATATGATTCGCTTGTTGTACTCCAGATGGTTATATCTTACCTTTTGGGATTTTAGACTGTGTTTGGAAATTGTCTTATTTTTTCATGCTTGTTTCTTGCAATGCACAGGCAATAAAGATTAGGAGTAAAGAGGAGACGTAAAAGAAGATTCCTGCTATCCTATTGTCTCTAAGTTTACTGCCGCTGGGAAAGAGTTGGGTGACAGTAACATGGGCTGCAGTAATAAAAACAATCACCACTTAAATATGATAAGGGCTGGGCCATAGCCTAACGGAGTTTTGAGCTGGGCTTTGACTCAGGATAGAATCTGAACACAAGCCAAAAAAACTGATAAAATACATTTAGATTTCTCTTCTCTTTTTATTGAAGATTGGGGAATTACTTAAAATTCTGAGGAGATTGTAGTAGGTACTTTATTAATTAGAGTTTTGGGGACACTTGCAATCTTTAAATGCTAAAAAGCCATTATACTGAAATGTTGAGCTCCTCTAGTCTCATGTCTAATTTGATTTCTTCATAGAAACAGTGGAGAAATTCCCATTCTTTTTTCTCTATCATATTGAGAAAATGTACTATTTTCTTTCTGCAAAATAAGAGTCCCATTTATGATAGCTGTACCGAGACTTTTCTCTATCTCCTGGCCTATCCATGCTATACTCTTGTGCAGCTCTGTTCTCATATGTTTGCTTCTCTTTCTCTCTTCTTTGCCAAACCTGACAATCTTTAAAGATCAACTCAGACCCAATCCATTCCAGTTTTTGTTTGTTTATTTGTTTGTTTTTGAGACAGAGTCATGCTCTGTCACCCAGGCTGCACTGCAGAGGCGCAATCTCAGCTCACTGCAACTTCCGTCTCCCGGGTTCAAGCCTCCTGAGTAGCTGGGATTACAGGCACCCACCACCATGCCCAGCTATTTTTTTTTTAAGTAGAGACAGAGTTTTACGGTATTGGCCAGGCTGGTCTTGAACTCCTGACCTTGTGATCCACCTGCTTTGGCCTCCCACCATTCCAGTTTTAAACACGTGTCTAATGAATGTCTGAAGAGAAAACGTTGAACAGATTGTTGAAGGCATAAGCTAAATTTAGGAGAAAAGTATGAGCCGAGAAACATGCTGTCAGTACATAGGTGATATTTGAAATAAGGAAACAGGATAAGATCACCAGGCATTATTTACGGGATTTAAAAATCAAAGCAATTGAACTCATCAATATAAAGAGTAGAAGTATGGTTGCTGGAGGCTAGGAAGGGTAGGATTAGGAGTGGTGGGGATGGTTAATAGGTACCAAAAAATTAGAAAGAAACAATAAGACCTATGATTTGATAGCACAACAGGCTGACTATAGTCAATAATAACTTACATGTGCATTTTAAAATAAACAGTGTAATTGGATTGTTTGCAGCTCAGTGGATAAATGCTTGAGGAGATGGATACCCCGTTTCCATGATGTGGTTATTTTACACTGCATATCTGTATCAAAATATCTCATGTACTCTATAAATACATACACCTACTATGTATCCTCAATTCTTTAATAAAATAAATAAATAAAGGTAATCAAAGGAGGGGAAAAAAACCACCAGACCAAAATAGGCTGTGACTCAAACACGGATATGCCTATGATTCCTCTATTTCTTGTCTAGACTAGACGTTCTGAATCTTTTTAGGCTCACCAACCACTTTTGAAGGGTACACCAACACATGACACACAAGTTGCTTGGCTTAAATGTTACCAAAAAGTTTGCTTTTTCCTCCAATGGAGTCAATCAATATTATGATCAAACAAATGGGCAATGAAGTTCTAATAAGGAACGATGTTATATGGTGGCAGTTTTAAATCACCATTTCCCTTCTTGAAAGAACCCTCTCACATCAACTGTTTTATTGACAGTCAACATGGAATGCTATTTGTAGGCACAGTCAATCACTCTACTGAAAGATGCCTTTGTGATGCAACATTTCTCTCAGGCAATAAGTCACTCATCTGCCATACAGACTCAAAGTCATTTACTTGCCCAGATGTAATAGCAGAGGTTTCATCAATTCCATTATATATGTATTTTTTTTTGGACAGTTGAGGTTATACCTTTATACAAAGTAAAAGCAAGTACAAATAAAAACAAATAGTTTAATATTTACACTGAATATTTTGAAGAAATTTTTAAGTAAGTAACCTCTCTGCCTTCTTAAATAGGTAATGATGAGAAGAATTTCACACTTTCTCCTCTCAGAGACACTGGAAAAAACATTATGGTTCTAGCTGGTTGAACTCTGTAAACCTGTTACTCTGGTAATGGCTGGCATTCTGCAGCACTTTTATCTCATGTTAGCAGCCCTACTTCCTCTTCCTTCCTTTGCTTTCTGCTGTCACCAGTCGCATCTTGTCTTTAGCGTATCTTCTCTATTTCTAATCTGCTACCTTGTCTTCTACACAATTGTAAGAACCTGAGGAGGTTATATTCCTCTTTCATTCAACAGTTAATGATAGGATAATTTCCCTTGCAGTTAAAAACCTTTGCTTTTTTTTTTTAAGTTTTTTTTTTTTTTTAGTTTCTTTATTCCCTTTCTGCAACTTCTTCTTCTGCAATGGCAATATGGAAGAGCCGTGGTTGCTGGAAATTATTTGCCAGTGAGTGGGTCATTGCTGTAACTGACATAAACATAAACTTTCATGCTTGCATAAGATAATTTCCTACATCTAGGGGTGATCTTTGAAATAAAATTCCCCAAGAATATTTTTAAAACGTTTCAGTGTTTATATGGGCATGACTTTTATCTTGCTGTTCATTTCAGTTTTTCCCCAAAATATGTATCTTATTTCCTATTAAATGGGCAAGCTGCAGTGAGAGTCAGTCATGTACTTAGGCATTTAATTGATTTCTTTAACCCTCAGTTTTTAAATCTCTCATGTGGGGACAATAGAAATACAACCACATGGAGTTGAAATTAAGGCTCCATGACCTATTATTGATGAAGCGCAGGTTAGAGCCGGGTCATATCATGCCTAGTATTAGTTATATGCATTCATTTTATCATCAAGAAACATGGATCCCAGATGACTTAAGTAACCCCCATCTGTTTCTTACTTTTCTCAGAGCCAGGTGTTTTGCATAGATTATTTCCTTTAATCCTCACAATCTGGAATATATGCTAATATTCTATTCTTAAGGATGATGAATGAGACTCAGAAAAGTGTATAACTTACTCCAAACACATCATAAATTAAAGACTTATAATTCAAAGTCTAGGCTTTACATACCATTCAAAGTTGATTAGACTCCACCTACCGCTACCTACAGTCTTTTCTATCATGCTACCTAGTATTCAAAATCTTTAGGACTACAGAGGGGAGAAATATAAAAGGAATGTACTAGGATTATGGATAAGAGTGAGGAGAACTATCTCAACTTCTTTCTGATGAGAGGGGCTTCAAAATGAATAGTAAGGATTTTAGGTACCATAGGAAACTATGGACTCCAATATTGAACCATTGGCAGGAGACACCTGTCACATTTTGATCATCAAGCAAAATGTCTTAATGATCCGGCATCAAGTGTGATTCCTCCTGCTGTCAACTAGATCCTACGTATTTAACAGGATTAGAAAGAGTAAAGGGATAGGGCAATTCTATAAGGACCAAAAGATACTATGTTTAAAAATGTTACACCTCATATAAGCAATGTATATTTCCAAACGTAAGTTCCATTTATGATTCTGTATCCAGCATGTCACTCCCTCTGTCATGGTAACTAGAAAGATTCCTACATGGGTTCTCAGGGCCTCTGCTTTTATGTACTTCACAGAAATACATTAGGAGAGGCCAGAGGTAAAACATCCAGCCATGATGTAAAAAATAATCCAAATCCTATTTACAATAAAATAAATACCATTTACAAATATGCTATGCGTTTAACTGAGAAAATGGGAAATGGAGAAGGCAATGTCAGGTCATATTCTGAAAGACACGGGTGATGGGACATTGCAATGTGTTTCAATAGAGACTCCAGGTACTTTGGTTTCAAAAATTGCAGCGCAAAATGTGCGACTGAACTGGATGGGCTTCATCCCTCCTGATGTATTTTCATTGAGCCCCAGTCACAGGCATCTGACTTTAATATTCTAGCCGTCAACTGCTGTCACTTCTTGGCGGGTGCAGTTGCCAACCCCGTTCACAGAGGAGGGAAAATAAGCAGATGAAATCACTGGGTAGGTTGTGTATCAGAACTGTATCATCAGGTCCTGGACCCCTCTAATGCTTTCTGGATGATAGAAGTGGAAGATCACAAGAAAAATGAGAAAAAAAGCAAAACATGGAACAATGCATTGAACAATTTATATTTTATTTAATCTTGCTTTCCTTAATTGTGAAATTTCTCATCAGTATTTCTTAATAATTGTAATTGTTTCCCCCCTAAGCTATCAACATGTAAACTTACAGATGGTACTAACCTCTCCAGTGCCTTTTTCATTGTACTGAACTTCTGGTGCCTCTGGAGGAGTCTGGCTTATGGCTTTGTTTTGTCACTAATGCATCTCCTATCCTTTCTTCTCTGCAGTAAAAGTTGCTTGTTTCCTCACCCCCTCGCCTCCCACCAGGCCATGGTATTCTCGTTTCGAATTGTAGGTATTGCATTCTATGATTCCCACCCCTCTCCCCAGCATGATCATGACTTTTTAAATCCAGATGATTCTGTAGCAGTATCAGGCACACCTGAAGAATAACATCTCCACATTCATCTTCCATATGTCTATCACTGATTTACCATTACAGTCCAATGCTGAACAAGCTGGAGCATTACTCAGGTAAGTATTTAACACCTAATGCATACGCTGCTTTGCCTGGTATTCTGAACAGCATGAAAACGTTAAATAAAATGCCCTCCATATTCATGTAATTTATCCATTGAGGAGAGTAGACCAGCACACATGAAAAATACTTGAATTGAATTACAACACAACAATGATACAAATAATAAAGTTTGTTATTAGTTGTTAAATTAGAGTTAGCAGATTTTGAACTATGAGTTCACAGGAAGGAGGTGTCCTGTTTAGTCAGGGTAGGGAGGAAAATTTTAAAAATAAGTTGGAGGTTAACATTACGTTTAAAATCTCATACATAATTTTCACCTACAGGGCTTCAAACAGACTATCCTCAAATTACTTTTAGGTGCTTTGTGACTTTTGTTGCATTTACAGTTACCTTCATTGGTTTCATCTTTTTCATTTTTATAGGTGTCATTTATTTCACCACACTTTTAGGAAAACAGCATTTGGCAAATAAAGGATTGGTTAAATAAAGTATTGTATCATTTTATATATGAGTGCTTCAAAAAAACAAAAAGAATTACTCTACTGATTTTCTCTACGGTTTAAAATAATGTAACCACTTAGATCTCTTCCCAACTTTGCAAAGAAGAAGTGTGTAGTCATGAGGTCACTTAATGGAGGTCAGTTATCACCAGATATAAAACTGATGTCTGATACATGGGAAAGGAATTGAATGTAAATAACAGCATCTCAATTCCCAAGTACCTAAAATCACTTACAAGAGTACCAACACTTAATGCAACTTAGACTCCATCTTGCAACTCATTCAAAATAAGTCTTGCCCGTGAACATGCTTTCCTCATTTTATATGAAAAGTGGACAAAATGAAAGCAAACATTATACTGGATTTTTAAAACTTAAAATAGGCAACTCATTTGTGATGGTAGAACCCAATAAAGAAGTATGATCTTTTGTCTTTCTTTGTAAACAAACTAGTCCCAATTCTTGCTAAGTGACACCATGCAGTTAGTTTCATTCTAGTTTTGTTTGGGAAATTCTGAATTCACAGGCGTGAAGTCCCTGGCACTTTCTTCATTTGTGAAACAAAATGCATTACAAAACCAGCTGTTTTTGGTTTCCTGCCAGTCTCTATCAGGGTGGTGCTGACTGGAACCAAAGAAAAAAAATCAAACCTGCATCCTCTGTGGGCCCAGTGGGCCACAGGGCTCTAAGGACTTATTAGCAATCTCATCACTTCCATCCATCATTCTCTGTGCACCATGGCATGCACCCACCAAGAGAACTTTAAAATAAGAAATAAAACTCAATGAACTCACATTCAATTAATATTAGTCATAGTATTAATCTTTGCCGGTGCAGGACTTATCAGGAGATAATTGACCTTGTCAGTGTTCTGAGCCTGCTGCATTGCTGTAGGATCTCTCCCTCCCATCATACTTGATTAGAATGCAATAAAACCAAAAGAGGGTGTTTTTATTTTTTCTTCTTTAACATGGAATGTCTACCTCCCTTTTGAATCATCTCTTCAGGAAGAAAATGAGAAAAAGTGGATATCATGGATGTATAATCTTCTCAATTAATAAAGTGAAACTAACGTCATTGCTCCCCAGGGCATGCCAAATGCATCTGTCTGCAAAACCAGACTACTGATGTCTCTTACGTGCTCTGATCCTTTTTTCTTTCTCTGTGATTTTTTTTTTTTTTTTTTTTTT
>NW_022436997.1:6408061-6477881 GCF_009761245.1 Sapajus apella
CGGCTCACCGCAACCTCCGCCTCCCGGGTTCAGGCAATTCTCCTGCCCCAGCCTCCTGAGTCGCTGGGATTACAGGCACGCGCCACCATGCCCAGCTAATTTTTTGTATTTTTAGTAGAGGCGGGGTTTCACCATGTTGACCAGGATGGTCTCGATCTCTTGACCTCGTGATCCACCCGCCTCGGCCTCCCACAGTGCTGGGATTACAGGCTTGAGCCACCGCGCCCGGCCTTTCTCTGTGATTTTTAAAGAAAATGTGATTTTAATTTTTCTATGAAATAGGCACAGGTGGAGAGGAGGGGGTCTTGTTGATTTATTATGATATAAAAAGTGATGCTTTATCATACTTGATTGACTTGGTATCAGACTTTGATATTATCTCTCTTTTTCAAATTTTCTAATAGTCAATTTTCCTAGGTGATGACATCTCTTTGCTTTTGCCCCTAATTGACATCTAACACACAGGCTTTGAACTTCAACTTTAAAATTTTCTCAGTCCAGAATTTGTTAGATGGCCATTTGAGCAATAGGTAAATGAGTTTCATTTTTCAAAACCAGAGATTAACCAAAAGATCTCTAAGGGCATTTTCAGGTGAGAAAATCTGTGATTAATTTTGAGACTGATTAGCGTAAATCTTTTGGAGCGGATTAAGAATAGATCTTCCTGCTCAAAGTAGGATTCCAAACATAGGTCTTCAAACAAAAGACTAGAAATCCAGAGATGTTTCTTGTGCCTGTTCCCATGCCTATTTTTGTGTGGATGCTATAAGGCATTTCAGCCAAAGAGCTTGCATTCTGAAAGAGAAGCGCCAATCTCAGTGAAAAATCACACACACACAGTATTGAAATACATGTGCAAATTTTTGTCTCAGGGCGGTTGAGCATGCTTTTTGAGGAGTGTGAGTTCAACAATAGACAACTCTGTAAATTTTGTTTGACCATGTATTTTATTATTAAATTCCCTGGTCACATAGAGACTTTCAGCAAAACCTAAAAATAAGTGTCAGGGGGAAGTCTGAATAGTCTTAATTCTTCAATATATGCATATCACATATTTACTATCTACAGCTATATAATTGAAAGCTTACTGCAAATGCATAATCCACTTCCTATGTGTATTAACTAAAAACAAAGAGAGATTATTGAGAAATAACAATTATCATTATAAGTCTTTTACTTTGTGTTTTATACTTAGGAATTTCTTTCCTGTTATGGCTGGTGTGCAAGTAGAGTATGTCCTTTAACAAAATAGGTATTTAGTGAATATCCCTTTTGTGGCCAATTTTATAATTCTTTTTCTGGCCTGGTCCACTGTGATTGTTTTGCATTAAACAAGTTTAAAATTGATGTCTTGGACTACAAAGCATAATGGAAGATGGACAAGGAAAAATGCTTGATCTGTCACAATTAATGTCAGGAAGCAATTGAGTCAATGTCAAAGGCTGTAAAAATGAGTGACTTTAACACAGTTGCTGATAGATATAAGGAAAATGAGGCCTTTATGTTGAATGCTCTCAAGCTTGCTTCACCCCAGCCAGCCTGGCTGACCCTCATGGATTTACAAATCTTTGAGAGCCAGTGAGGTATCTTCTCATTATGATGTGTTTTCTGGGGGATATCTCTTGCAAAATATAAACGAAATTTATTTTGTTTCACTCAAAAACATTTATCAAGTGTTTCCTATGTTCCAGGCACTTTTCCTGTTACCATGGTTACTTTATGAATAAAACAAAACTGTGCCCTCATAGAGCTTACACCCTAGTGAAGACAGACAGATATTAATTGAAGGAATAAATAATTATATAACAAGTCCTTGGGCCCTTTTGTCTACTACCCTCTTGCTTTCTAGAATTGGGCCAGGTATTTGCTCCTAGGAACCCGAACTTTCTAAAGTCATTTCACAACAAGATAAAAGAAAATCAAGCAAGTAATCCTCTAATTTAGAAAACTCACAAAGAGTATATAGTAACAGGCATAAATGCATTCAACATACAAAATAAAATATTCAAATATCTCAATATACCAATACATTAATAAGTATAAGAACAGTAAGAAAGGATATTAAATGTTAGGATTAGGAAGGACAGATTCTTTAGGGAAGATATGTTTTACAGTGGAACTAGTTCACAGTAGGTTTGCCAACCTACAAGTCCATGACATTGTAAGATCTTTCAAACCTTGTTATAATAGGAGCAATGATACCATTCAGAGATCACTGGAGTTGCGCAGACTTTTCCAGTTCTTCATATGCTGTTTTACCAGCCCCAATTCCAGGAGCTGCAAATTGACACAACTGCAGGCCCGTATATGTACAAACTCGATATTGGTTCTGCCTCACAAGCTGTTCTGGAAGGTCTGTCATGGGCTTTTTGGTTCTGCTTGCAACTCGCTCTCCCTGCCGGGAACTCATAAAGAGCTACTGTATCAGTGCTACTGAATCCAGTTATTTTTTATTGCCTCATTATTACTATTATTGGTTATTATGACTTAAAATTTATTGAGTGCAAACAATATGCTATATGCTATTAGAGGAAGCACCAGATGACCGTGTATTTAACAATATTTTAAAGGGCTTATTCTTGAACAGAGTTTTAGGCCATGTTGAACTTGATGTCATTAACACAGTCACCAGGCAGAAAACCCATATGGTCATTTCAAATGCATTGTCATTCTAAATATTTACACAAGTGGTTATAGGGAGAATGTCACTGCTTCCTAGTGAATCCAGGAAAAGTCAGTCTTAGGTCTTCACTTACCTGTTTTACAGGTAAGTGATCAAATGATCAAAAGCAGAAAAGAGGGAAAAAGGAAATTATTCAAGGAATTTGATATATATTGTCGAGTACAGTTTGTTTCCAAATATTTCATTTTTTTCTCGTTTTGAAAGTAATGCTCATTTACAAAAGTTTGGAAATGCAACTCATGTATAATTATGTTAGCAAACAAAGAACTAAGTTAATATTCGCATGCATCTACCTTTAAAAGTGTAAGCACATATGCACATATACGTACATGTATAAATCAAGATTAGATAGTGCTGTATTTATAATGTTATATGCTATTTTATTTTTTGTCTATTATTGTATTGTGAGCTTTTTCAATATCATTAACTAGTATTTGAATGCATGGTATTAGTAAATGCACAATCATGTATCAAAATGTAAATAATCAATCCCTTGGTTAGGCATTGAAGTGGTTTCCATATTGTAGGCTATAGTAGATAAATCTCAGATAAGCATTCTCATCTATCATGCCTTGCCTTATATTGTATATTGTGAACTGAATTTCTAGAAGTGAAATAATAAATTCATTGATAAGTTTCTGCTATAAGTGAAACTGTGTTTAGACCCTATAAAGAAGAATGACATTGACTGTTGCCCCATAGTCTTACCAGGATTGAGTCATAGAATTTGAAAACTAGGAAGACTTCAGAATTCCAACACCACTCTTTTTATTTTACAGATTGAGCCAAATACTGTAAAGAGACTTACTGAGGTAAGTCATTATATAAATTGTACCAATCACAGTTAAGAGATTTGGGTCATACTAAATTAAAGCCCAAAGAGTCACCGTATCTTGTAATAAAGAGCTCTTTCTCCTGCCTAGGTTAAACATCTGGCCCCAATACTTACCCCTGTTTGACAATGGGCAAATTACATAACTCATTTGTATCTCAGTTTTCTTATCATTAATTCCTAGGTTGTTTTGGGAAGTAAATAAATTAAAGATTATAAGCATGTAAATGTTATAAGCTTCAAAGAATTGATAAATAAAGTGAATTCGTAACACATAATATATTAAAGTATTAAGAGGAGGTGAATTTGTAACATGATATTATATTTAAGTATTAGTTATTATTTAGAAGATGAGAGAGTATTCTTCTCTAATGAAATATAGAAAGTCAGGCTGAAACACTGAACCCTGCATTTAAAACTACTCTTCCATTTTTGAACATAGTGTTACTCAAAGAGTTGGTATTTATTCTCTGTCCCAGTTTTTTAAAACAAATCTGAAATAAACTGGCATATAAATGCTTAGAAGAGTGCCTGACACCTCATAAGGGTTAAAAATACTTAATTATTATTACATTGGTCAAGATTTACAACATGCAAACTTATGTCCCACTTGCAAAAGGAATCATGAGAACTAGAACTCAGAAAAAGCTGTCCTGTTGAGAATTTTATATGGAAAACCAAGAGGAGAGCAACCAGGAACACACTTCATGGCCAACTTACCAGCCCTTTCTCTCTGGTATTTTACACTTCACTCTCCATTTATTTATTTTGAGGTGTTTTCATGCTGTTTACTGTCTGCTGCATAACCACCATCATCATTATTATTACCATTATTGTTTTACTTTGTTTTCTCAGTTTCTCTCAAAAACACAATGATTTACCCCAAATTGTGGTAATGTTGTCTGTTAGAAATCAGACATTTTATGTGTCCAAAATAAGTCATTAATTCTGTTCTCCAAAATAAATCTAAATTATCAGCATGCAAATCCATGTAAGCCATACAGATGTGAATTCTCCTCACTCCCTACACAAATTGCAGGTGAGGTCACTAGCTCAGTTAGCAATGGGATCATCCAGGTATGGAGATTTAAGACATATCTAAAAGTTGCCATTTTCACAGGATAATATCTTCCTTTCTAGAATCTCTCCTCTGAGCTGCCTTACCTGAAACTTCCTCCTAGCAACGCCCCATGGTTCAGACCTTTGCTGATCTTTCACCTCATAAATATTCTTGCCTGACCCCTATTGCCAGTTGTCTCATTTTTCTTTTCTTTGTCAGGGTAAAATTGATCAACTAATTAGTAATAAGGTATTAATGCTTAATACATTTGCATTTTTATGAGGAACACTAACGTCTTAACTAAAGAGGGTGTTTAATGATGCACATTTTGCAGTTTTGGCTGGCTGGTAGGTGAAATACATT
Source organism: Sapajus apella (assembly GCF_009761245.1). Classification (NCBI taxonomy): domain Eukaryota; kingdom Metazoa; phylum Chordata; class Mammalia; order Primates; family Cebidae; genus Sapajus; species Sapajus apella. The sequence continues at coordinate 6,413,000 of NW_022436997.1, forward strand.
TGAAACGAGAACCATCTAACTGCTCTCAAATTATGACCTCACCTGATTAAGCATGTGTTGCATAGAGGCAGAAGGGAAAAATAAAGTTATCAAGTTAGGACCTCCTAGAGACTTCTGATTCTACATAACACATGCTCAATAAAGAAGAGCTTTTTATTCTACTCCTTTCTGGCCACATGTACAGAAGGCACATATAGCAACTGATGATATTAGTCATTACTTGTGGTAAAAGTGTATACAGCCTTCCCACCACCTCAGAACAACAGGATTTCAGCTTTCTTGAAATCAAGTTTAGAAAAAATACCTTCCTCTGATTCCTGTTATTACAGCTGTGCTATGAACACTGTGAATGCTTAGGGAAATTTTATCATAAAAATTTCCAAGGATTTTCAGAGTAGTTTGGTAAAAAATATATATTTTTAATATGAACCATTTTTTAAAGCATACAAAAATACTTTTCCTATCCTTTTATTTGCCTTCTACTAACAGTGAAATCCAAGTGCTCATAAATGCACACAATATTTTATAATCTTAAGAAATACAAATTGCATTCCATTGTGGTTTAATGAAATGAAATTGTCTGAGTTCTCTTCATATTCCCTTGGCTTTGTTTTAGCTTGTTCCATCTGAAGATAGAAATATAGTAAGATAATAATTATCTACTGAATGGTGAAAGGCAGATAACCAGATATAGCGAACGGCAAACAAAGCAGGTAACAGATCTGCAGAGCAATATGTAATCTCACACTGAACATGGGAATTGTATTGTTGTGCTGTCAAAATGCATTCAGTTCAAACACTATCCTCAGGAACTATAAAATTGAAAATAAAGGCAAATTGGAGTAATTTAATCATCATAAGGCTTCTTTTCATGTATCCTTTTTTTGTGGAGTGTAGACAGATAAAAAATATGTTAAAGACTCACCATAGAGTCATCCCTGAGCATGGTAACTCACACTGATTTCTATCCGCTTTGACACCCTAAAGTATTCCATGCTTGCATTATTTAGCTATCCCATAGAGAAATTATTTACAGTATAGTTTCTACACTTCCACAAGGCTTACGACAGTTCTAAAAATAGAATGATTGTTCAATCATTTCATTGCTTACATTTTAGTCCTCTGATATTTTTTCTTATAAGTGTTTTTTTTTTTTCTTATAGTTATGAAGAAGTCAATGACTTTGGGCCACTGGGAAGTTGAAATTTTGATTTATAAAATCAAAATATATATGTATATTAAAATCAGAGCTAAATAACCAGTTTATTTATCCATTTTCCCTCATCACTTGTTAATTTCTTTCTGCCAAAAAATCAACATCTTCAATATTCTTTCTCTCAGAAGAAAAGGGAAGAAGTGATACCAGCAAGATAGCCGACTGAAAGTTTCTGGTACTCATCTTTCCCCAATAAAACATGACCAAAACAGTGAATAAACAGCTATTATTTGACTAGCGTGTCTGAGGGATAACAATAGACTGGAGCAAGAGACTTGTGGAGACCTTGTGGAACACAGAGACTCATGATGGCCAAATAGAGAAAGAAGCAAAGCACACTGCTGCTGCCACCCTGTCACCCGAAGGAATCAGCTTGGAGGCAAGAGCAACTTTCCTGCACGAGGAGTGCACCCGGCCCCCAGCAGCCCCTACTAACGCCATGCACACCGGCAGTTTTCGTTGCTGGAGAATCCTGCCGCTCTCACACGACCTGAACTGAGTTTGCAAGCTGTCAGTTCACATGACTGTTTTGATTCAAAGATGGGGCCCACATTGTTCCCCCTCCCTGCCCCCCATTACCCAATCTATTGCTGTAAGGTGCTGTCTTGAAGCCAGAGCCACTGCTATAGTATATTCAGCTCCAGGGGACAGTAAACTCTGTAGCTTCTTAAATTGGAGGCTTTGCTCCTATTACACCATGTTTACAAATGGTGGTGCACCATTCCCAGGCCAAGCTGCTACAGATCGCTGGTCCGTGGAAATAAGCTTTCTAGTGGGAAGGTTATCTTCCTCATTCTAGGGGCTGCATAACCATGACCCTGGCCCCTTGGAGACTGGGTTTGGCAGAATATCTGTTGCTCTAGTGCCCTGTTCCTAAAGGAGTATCACCTCAGCCAAGCTATTTGTCAAACAACCTCATGTGTCTCCTGAGCACAGACCATTCCAGCACCGCACCCATTAAAGACACAGTCTTGAGTAGGTGAACTAGCTATGCAAACCTCTGTACTCCAAGCGCCCTCACAGACACAGGCTGTAGCTGAAGAAACTACATGAAGACTACACAATTGCACCATCTAGAAGAAAGCCAACACATTCTACCTGACACTCTAGGACACACCTGCAGGTGAAAGTCTTTACCGTCCCCCCAAGAAAAAAAGCTCTATAAAATTGGAAGAGTAAATTGTTCTGCCAGATGCACAGATATCAATGTTGGGGTACAAAAACCATTAAAAGGCAAGAAAACATGACACCACCAAAAAAACACAATGCTTTCCCCATAATGACCAAAAAGAAATAAAAATTTAAGCACTGCCTGAAAAAGAATTGAAAATAATAACCTTTGGTAAACTCAGGGAGATACAAGAAAAAAGAGGTAGACAATTTAAGGAAATCAGAAAAATAATTCATGATCTAAATGAGAAATTCAACAAAGATGTAGATAAGAGTGTTCAGCGGCAAAAACTGTAGGTGTTCGTGGCATTTGAAACATAAACAAAATTGACAAATCACTAGCTAAATTAAGAAAAAAAAAAGAAGTCCCAAATACATAAAACCAGTAACAAAAATGGAGACATTACATATATTACCACACAATGCAAAGGATCATTAATGTATATTATGAAGAACTATATATATCAACAAATTGGATAGCCTAGAGAAAACAGATAAATTCCTGGACATACACAACATACCAAGATTGAGCCAGGAAAAAATAGAAAACCCAAACAGACCAATAATGAGTAACAAGATTAAATTGTTAATAAAAAGTCTTTTAACACTAAAAACTCAAGAACTGATGCCTTCACTGCTGAATTCTGCCAAACTTTTAAAGAAGTTCTCAAACCATTTTTTATTGGAGGGGAAGGAATTCTTCCAAACTCATTCTACATGATCAACATTACCCAGATACTAAAACAAATACATTCACAACTATAAAAGCAACAGCAAATAGAGGATACTGTCTCCAATGAACATACGTAAATTAATAAATGTGATACATCAAATCTACAGAAAATAAGAAGCAAAATGTATCACCATCTTAATGGACTCAAGAAAGTAATTTTATAAAATTCAATGTCCCTTCGTCATAAAAACTCCAACAAATTAGGTCTAGAGGAATGTACCTCAACACAATAAAGGCCATATATTACAAACCCACAGCCAATATCATGCTGACCAGGGAAAAGTTGGTAGCATTCCCTACAAGAATTAGAAAAAGTAAAGGATGCCAAATTTTACCACACTTATCAACATACTATTGGAAGTTCTAGTCAGACTAATTAAACAAGAGAAAGAAATAAAAGGTATTCAAATTGGAAAGAAGAAAGTCAAATTGTCCCTGGTTGCAGATGACATAGTCTTTAGTATTAGGTTAATCTAGCCTCATAGAAGGAATTGGGGCATGTTTCCTCTATTTTGTTTTATGTGGAAAAGGTTACATAACACTGGAAATATCTATGATTTGAATATTTGATAACATTTTCCTATAAAACTATCTGGGCCCAATGGTATTTACAATTACTAATTTATTCTACAAATGTAGAATTATCAAGGTTTTTATTTCTTCTTGAATCAATGTTGGTAAGGTATAATTGTCTAGGATTTTGTTCATTTCATTTAAGTTTTCAAACCTAGTGCCATAAATATATACATATTTTTCCTATGCTTTTACTTATTTGCTATATATGTAGTTATCTCACTTTTTTATTCTTAAAATTATTTGTGCCTTTTTTCTTCAATAATTTTGCCAACATTTTGTTCATCTTTTCAGCCTATTCAAAAATCAGCTTTTAACTTTGCTGCTCCACTATTTTTGTGCATGTTATTTCTTTCCTTCTATCTATTTTTTTGGTTGCATTTATTATATCATCTTTTGTCTATTTACTTTATTACATTTTATATTTTATTTGTTTAATTAAACATTTTAAGGCTATAAATGTTTAAGCAAATTATTAGTTGCATTTAGCTAGTTTTTAAAATGTTGTCTTTTATTAATGGTCAATTCTAATTTTTTTCTAATTTTACTTATGGTGTCTTCTATGAAATATGAATTACTCATAAATTTGTTTTAAATTTTTAAAATATTCAATTATTTAAAAAGTTATCTTTTGGGATTCATTTTAACCTAATTATAACCTGGTCAAAAATGTCTTCTATATGAAACTATTTGCTTGACATTTGTTAATCTCCAATTTTGCAAATATGCCACATGTGCTTGAAAAGTAGGTGTTCTATAGATGTTCAGTATATTGACTTTGCTCAGCATGCTGTTTAAATGTTTTTATACTGGTTTTTGCTGCTTGATTAATTAATAACTAGAAGAAGTGTGTTTACATTTACTATGATAGTGAATTTATCTATTTCTCACTCTAGTTTCACTGCATTTCTGAGGGGTCCTATAATAGACTACTAAATCATTTCACCACAAGAATCATTTATTTCCAGTTAGTGTTCAATAAATGAATACATGCTATTGGGGGTTGAATTGTGTTCCCCAAAAGATATGTTGAAGTCCTAACCCCTGGTAACTGTGAATGTGGCATTGTTTAGAAATAAGGTCTTTGCAGCTGTATTCTACTCCAAGTGAGATCATAATGGATTAGTGTGGGCCCTAAATCCAATACTTTGTGTCCTTATAAGGAGAGAGAGATTTGAAAACACGGAAGAGACATACACAGAAGGCCATATAACAACAGGGGAAGAGATTGTAATGATGTTGCCACAGCCAAGACATTAAGGATTGCTGGCAACCACTATGATATGGCTTGGCTGTGTCCCCACCCAAATCTCATGTTGACTTGTAGTTCCCATAGTCCCCACCTGTCATGAGAGGGACCTGGTGGGAGGTAATTTAATCATGGGGGCAGTTACCTTCATGACGTTCTCATGATAGTGAGTGAATTCTCATGAAATCTGATGGTTTTAATAAGGGGCCTTTATCCCTGTCACTCAGCACTTCTTGCTGCCACCATGTGAAGAAAGACATGTTTACTTCCACTTCTGGTGTGATTTTAAGTGTCCTGAGGCCTCCCCAGCCATGAGAAACTGTGAGTCAATTAAACCTCTTTCCTTTATTAATTACCCAGTCTGAGGTATGGCTTTATTGGCAGCATGAAAATGAACTAATACACACCATAATCTAGAAATAGGCAAGGGAGGATTAATCTCTAGAGCCTTAAGAGAAAGGAGGGCCTTAAAGAACCCTTAAGTTTGGACTTCTAACCTCCAGAAGTGTGAGATAATAATTTTCTGCTGTTTTAATCAAAATCTAAAAAATTAAAAAAGACAAAACAAGTTTATTGGTTCCTAAACTAGATAAATTGGGAAAATATATACTCTGAGTAATTGGAAATATAATCTCCATAGCTCAAGGGGTCAGGACAATTCTGCAATACAGCCTTACTCACAAATATTGCTGGCCCCACTGAAATAATAGAGCAATAATACTATATAATCTTTTATTTTCTATTGTCCATAATTTAAAAATATCCTGTTAATATGATATCTGTTATCAGAGAGGAGGCATATATCATTGACAAATGCAATAATAATAATTCATTAATATTATCTTTGAAATAGAAAAAAACCCTTATGGGTAAACAAAAAATTATATTTTAGAAGAAATCTAAATCTTAATAAGAAGAAAAACAAGGTACAAAAGAATAGATGACCTTTAAGTTGTTCATCTTGATATTAGCATTATTAAACACTCTTTATGGTACATGCTGAATATCAAATATTGCTGAACAAGTAAATAAATAAATTACTCATATAACGACATGAACATATTAGACTATTATATACCCAGGGATTGGTACATTCAACAAAGAAAGGATGCTATTGAAGAAGAAATGGAGCTATGCCTCTTCAAAATTTTAGCAAGTTTATAATTTTATCTAGAACTATAACTTATTTCATATAATGTTTAAAACAGAGTTTCTTGTATTATCTGAGAACTTAATTTGCCCAGCTTTATACCTGTAGCTCCTAATATCAAATTTATAGTATGGAACCATTCCAAAATCATTTCTTTGAATTGTTATGCCAAATAGGCAATTGCATATTTTATTTTCTTATGTTCATGTGTTGTTTTCTTGTATTCCAGGAAACATGGCATACAGTAAACAAACATTTTACTATGAAAATGAAAAATATATATATTTACTTATATATATTTTATGTATATTAAATATACACATATTTATGTATACACACATATATAAACCAAAATTGCTAGAGAATATGTAATGTATTTTTAATAATGAAAGTTTAATTATGTACACAAAATGAAACATTCCTGTGTTCTTTTGCTTTGATGTATAAATGTATTTAGTGCAGCAGGAATCAGTATGTGTGATTTCTTTGTTTTCCTCAAAGCATCTGTAGGGCAAACATAAGATGTAGAACTGCAGAACACTGGCCTCTAAAAAACATTGTCAGGGTGGCGCCTCTTGTTTTATGGAGATCTTCTCTCACTGAAATATATTACTTATGACAGAATCTATCTTTGAATTTTAAAAATTTTGGATTAAAAAATTGTTGTATTATTCTATTGCTAGACGAATTGAGTTCTAAGTTTCACTAGGTAAAGTTGATATAAGATATGTCATCTAGAAATTCTCTAGGTAAAGTCGACATAAGACATGTCATCTAGAAATTTGTCATCTAAAAATATTACTGTATTTCGTTGATGGTAACCCAACTCCTCTTTTTCTGAAATTTTTCTCAATTTAAATTACTTTTCCATTCTTCATTTGGTTTAAGCCAATAGTTCTTAACCTGAAGTATTTTGCCACCACATACTTGGAGACATTTGGCAATGTTTGGAGACATTTTTAGTTGCCATACTTGGGGAGAGGTGAAATTGACACTTAGCATGTAAAAGCCAGGGATAGTATTAAAATCCTACAATGCACAATATACATGACACCATCCCCCAAACTCTGATGAAGACTTACCTAGCCAAAAATGCCAATAGTGCCAAGATTGAGAAATGCTGGTTTAACTTGTTTGCCAAGGTAGTCTTTGCTTTAGGGAGATGTTTTATCTCTGTCCAGTTTATTTATCATTTACCTTCTCATTCAATCATGAAGCAAATATTGTGAGAAAACTCATACTGGGCAGGCACCACACACACACACACACACACACACACACACACACACACACACGAACATACACACACACACACACCCAGAGAGATGAGATATATTTCTAGTTTGGTGTATTGACCACAGTATGTTTTCAGCCTACCATTCTAGCATTTTACTTCAGTCTTTCATGTACCCTCTGTGTTCTAATTTATTGTCAATTGTCTACTACACTTCTCTATCCTTTCTCACTGCCACACGTCTTATTCCTATGTGACTTTAATCTCCTACCTGTCACTGCCAATAATCTATAACTTTTGTATAAAAACCTGTCATGTCAAGAATATTCTTGAAAGATGGTGGAATTTTCTATCATTTACCTGTTAGAATAGAAATCTGTCTACCCAACTAGAAAATAATTACACTGGCATATTATGTGTGATGTAACTATTTTGGAACTGTGGAGGCTACTGAAAGTTCAAAACTTCCAGGGAAAAATTTGGACAATAAATCGCAGAAAATTTCTGTCAATTTCAGCTATAAACAGGCACAGCTGCCTATCCTTCATCATCTCAGCTCTATAGTGGGCAGCTGTGGCACACAGCTGTGCACGTGTTCCTGCAGCAACTTACACTCAAATTGCAGGAGCCAAGGTGGGAAAGAAAGACTCTGTTCTTCAAATATGAGCAATCTGTGCTCTGATTGATGATTTCAAATTATGATCATCTAGTTTCAAAAAAGAAGCAGATCATCATTATTATTACACCTCCTCTCATTGTTGCAAGTCCTTCCCGCTCTCTCTGTGACATCCAGGGGATTTAAAGGACTGTCATCGTTTCCCCAAGCTCTTCATTTTTCTTATTTTCCCTTTTTGGGAGTCAGACATTAATGACTACTATATTCAAAAGCAACTTATTGTATGTGAAAAATTAGAAAGAGAGTGTGTACACCCTAGGAAATGTGTAGGCTCAGAAAAGACCTACAAATATTGCAAGTTTGTTTATATCTTAGGCTTATTCTTAGCACAGTTTAAAAAATAAACAAAAACAATAACAAAAAAGCAGCAAGGCCTCATGGTAGATCTATTAGACAAAGACTTTTAAACAGCTGTCATAAAGATGCTTAAATAATTAAAGGAATATGTAGAGAATGTCAAGGAAATTATGTAAGCACAAAATGGAAATGTTGATAAAGTGATAGAAAACTGAAAACAAAACCAAAAGAAAATTCTGGAGTTGAAAAGTTCAATAATTACAATGAATAATTTGCTGGGCAAAATCAAAGGCAGATTTAAGCAGGCAGATGAAAGAATTCACAAACTTAAAGGTAGAAAAAGGAAAATTAAAGAGTTTGAGGAGCAGAAAAGAAATATTAAATAAAAGTGAACAATGTCTAAGGAGCCTGTGGAATACTATCACAGAGACCATACACACTATGGAAGTTCTAGAAGAAGAAGAAGAAAAAGGAATGACAGGGAGAATATTTGAAGAAAAAATGGCTGAAAGTTTCCAAATTTTAATGCAAGACATGAACATAAATATCTAAGAAGCACAACAAATTTCAGATAAGATAAACTCAAAGATATCTTAATTGTAATCAAAGTTTTGAAAAAGAAAGACAAAAATCTTACAAGAAGCAAGTGGGTAGTGGCCCATTACAAATGTAGGATTCTCGATAAAATTATCAGATCTCTTACTAAAAATTTTGGAGGTCAGAATGCAATGGACCAATAATACAGTTGTCCCTTGCTATTCATGGAAGATTGGTTTCAGGACCTACCATGGATACCAAAACCTGCAGATGCTTAAATCTATGATACAAATGGCATTGTATTCACATATAACCAACCCACATCCTTCCATGTATTTTAAATTATATTTAGATTTTTTTAATACCAAATATTATGCAAATTCTTTGGAAATAATTGTTATTTTATATTCCTTTGGAAATAATGATGAGAAAAAAATGTCTGCACATGTTCAGTACAGGTGGAATTAAAAAAATATTCTATATATGGTTGATTGAATCTACAGATATATAACCTATGAATATGGAAAATAAACTATTTATCCAAAGTGTTAAAAGATTGCTAAAATCCTACCAACCAAGAGTGTGCTAACCAAGACATTCCAAGATAAAGAAAAGCTGAAAACTTTTGTTTCTACTAGGCCTGTCCAACTCAAGAAGTTCCAGAAGGAGAAATGAAAGGACACAAGATAGCAACTTGAAGCTGCACAAAGAAGTAAAGATCATAAAAAGATAAACAGGTGGATAATTATAAAAGATAGTATTATTATTACAAGTTTGGTTTGTAACTACATCCTGTTTTCTATATAATTTCATTGGCTGAAGTATGTCAAATAATCATTGATTTATTTTGGGGGGTACACAACATATAAAGATGTAATTTTATGACATCAACAACAGGAAAAGGTATGGACAGAGGTGTAAAAGAGCACAGATTTTCTGTTATCAAAGTTAAAGTGGTATAAATCCAAATTAATATTAGAATTTCAGGATGTTAATTATAATCACATGGTAACCACACACACACACAAAATAGCTATAGAATACACACAAAAAAAGATGAGAAATAAATTTAAACATTTCACTGTTAAAAAGGAAGCCAAACATAAAAGACAATAATATAGAAATGAAGTACAAAGAAGCTGCAAAGCATATTAGGAAACAAAGAGCAAAGAGAAAACAAAGGGCAACGTGATAAGTTATGTTAAGCGTTAAGCTCCTATTACTGAGTTACTTCAAATGTTAATGTTTAAATTCTTCAGTAAAACTATAGAAATTAAAAGAATGGATTTTAAAAAAAGATTCCATTGTATTCTGTGTACAAGAGACTCACTTTAGATGTAAAACACAATAGATTGAAAGTGAAATAATAGGGAAAAAACATGTATTCTATCTAAACAGTAACCAAAAGAGAGTAGAGGTGGCTGTATCAGACAAAATAGAATATAAATTAAAAATGTTTACAAGACATAAAAGAGGACATTATATTTAATAAAAGTATCCATATAGTAGAATTATGTAAAACTATATAAACATTCATGCATCTAATTAAAGACCCTCAACATACATCAAGCAAAAATTACAGAACTCAAGGAAGAAATTGATAGTTCTACAATATTAGCTGGAAATTACAATACCTCGCTGTCAATAATGGATGAAAAAAAAAAGGCATAAGATCAGTACAAAAAGAGAGTACCTAAACAACTCATAAACCAACCAGATGTAACAAAGATATACAAAACACTCTAGTCAACAAAAAGAGCATGCACCTTTTGAAGTACTCATGGGACATTTCCCAGGATAGACCATATGTTAGGCTGCAAATTGAGTCTTAATAGGTTTAGTAGGTTAGTTATCATACAAAGTATCTTCTCTGACCAAAAGACCATGAAATTAGAAATCAATAACAGAAATAAAAATCAAAAATATATAAATTTGCATTAATTAAATAACAAAGTCATCAGAAACCAATGGAGTGAAAAAGAAATCACAATGAAAACATTTTAAAAAAAAGACTTGGAGATAAATTAAAACAAAAACACAAAAATTTCAAAGTATGGGACACAGTGAAAGCAGGGATAAGGGAAGAATTTATGGATGTAAACATTTTTGTTAAAACAAATCCAAATCAATAATCTGATATTACAACTTAAGGAACTAGAAAAAGAAGAATAAGCTAAAGCCAAGCTAACAGAAAGAAGAATATAACAAATATTAGAGCAGAGATAAACAAAATATTAATGGCAAAACAGTAAATAAATCAATGAAATTAAAATATAGTTCTTGGGTAAGATCCAAAAAATTGACAAACCTTTAGCTAGATGAATTAAGACAAAAAGAGAAATTACAAAATTCAGAAATGAAAATATGGACATCACTACCAACCTATAGAAACAAAACCTATTACTGGAGAATACTATCAACTATTGTACACCAAAAAAATAGAAAACATATGAAATGAACAAATTTTTAAAAACACAAAACCTACCAAGATAACTCATGGAGAAATAGAAAATAAGAATAGACCTATAACTGGTAAGAAGATTGAATTTGTAATACAAAATCTTCTACAAAGAAAAACTCTGGACCTGATGGCTGTCCTGATTAATTCTGCCAAACATTTAAAGAACTGATACCAATCCTTCTCAAACATTTCCAAAAAATTCAAGAGGAAAGGGTACTTCCTAATGCATCCTATGAAGCAGCACTACCCTGATACTAAAGCCAAACAAAATAACCAAAAGAAAACTACAAACTCTGAAAAATGTCCTCAACAAAATACTAGAAAACTAAATTTACAAGGATATTGACAAGATCATACAACAGACCAAGCGGAATTTATCCAAACAATGCAAAGACGGTTCAACATAGGAAAATTAATGTAATATATCACACCAACAGAATGAAAGGAAAAACAAAACAAAACATTTTTGTATTAGGCCATTCTTGCATTGTTATAAAAAAAGCTTTCTGAAATTGGGTAGTCTCTTTTAAAAAAGAGGTTTAATTGGCTCACGGTTTCACAGGATTTACAGGAAGCCTAGTTCTGGCATCTACTTGGCTTCTAGGGAGGCCTTACAGAGAGTTTTCAATCAAGGCGTAAGGTGAAAGGGAAACAGGTACATCACATGTTGAAAGCAAGAGCAAGTGAGAAAGAGAGGTGGTGGGTGAGGGAAGGTGCCACACACTTTTAAATGACAAGATCTCATGTAACTCTGGTCACAGTGTGAGCTTGCTTATTGCCAAGGGAATGGCACAGCCTTTACTGAGAAATCTGACTCTTTGGTTCAAACACCTCCCACCAGGCCCCAACTGTAACATCGGGCATTTCATTTCTACACAATATTTGGGTGGGGACAAACATATAAACTATATCAATGTTCATTCCCATTGCCGCAGCAAAAGTATTTGACAAAATTCAACATACTTTCATCATTAAAAACGCTCAAAAACTAGAAATAAAAGGAAATTAACTCTACATAATAAAAGTCATACATAAAAAAAAAAAAACCCACAGTAAGCATCATACCCAATGGTGAAAGACTGAAAGACTTTCCCCTAAGGTCTGAAACAAAAAAAAGGATGCTAATTTTTGCCACTTCAATTTAATATAGTAACGGAAGTACTAGACAAATCAGGCTAGAAATTAGGCAAGTAAGAAGGAAATTAAGGACCTCTAACCTGGAAAGAAAAGTAAAAATTATCTCTGTTTGCAGGTGATATGATTTTGCATATAGAAAACTCTTGTATGTAAAGGTTACAAACATACACACAAACTGTAAAACTAATAAATTAAACAAAGTAGCAGGATACATGGTCATTATGCAAAAATCAGTTGTGTTTCTACACACTAAGAGTGAACTATCTGTACAGGAAAATTTGAAAATAATTTTATTTACAACAGCATCTAAAATAATACAATGGTGTGATTATTGAAAGAGGTGAAAGAGTTGCACAATGACTACTACAAAACATTGCTGAAATAAAGAAGACATAAAAGAATGAAAATGCATCCTTTGATCATAGATTATAAGTTAATGTTGTTAAGATAACAATGCTACTTAAAGTAATTTATAGATTCAGTGCAATTCCTCTAAAAATTCCAAGGACATTTTTTACACATGTAGGAAAATCTATTCTAAAATTAGTATGGAATCCCAAGGAATCCTGAATAGCAAAAGACAATATTGAAAAATAAGAACACAGATAAGGGATTCACATTTCATCATTTCAAAATTTACTGCAAAGCTATGGTAATCAAAACAATGTGGTATTGGCATAAAGGTAGACTTGTAGACAGATTAAATGGAGTAGAGAGCTCAGAAACACCCCCTTGCACGTATGGTCAAGTTATTTTTAACATGGCCACCAAGACGGTTTGATGGGTAAAAGACAGTCTGCTCAATAAATATTGCTGAGAAAACTGAACATCTACATGCAAAAGAATGAAGCTGAACCCTTACTTAACACCATATACAAAAACTAACTCAAATAGAACAAATACTTGCATGTACAACCTAAAACTATAAAACTCCTAGAAGAAAACAAAGGACAAAATCTTAATGATGGTAGATTTGGCAATGATTTCTTGGAAATGACACTAAAGGCATAGGCAACAACAAAAAAAATAAATTAGATTTCATAAATTTATTAATAAAAGTGTACATGAAAAGACAATATGGACAGAGTAAAAAGGCAAGACATGGAGAAAATATTTGTAAGTGAGAAAAATATTTGCAAATAACATATCTGGTAAAGAATTAACATCCATTATATAGAAAACTTCTAAAACTCAACAACAAATAAACAAAAATGATTCAACATAAGCAAAAAACTTGAATAGACTTTTCTCCAAAAAGATATATAAAAGGCTAATAAGTACATGACAAGATGCTCATCATCACTAAGTATTAGGGAAATGCGAATTAAAATTATAGATTTTACTTCACACCTATTACGATGGTTACTATCAAAGAAACTGAAAATAACAAATGTTGGCAAGGATGTGAAGAAACTAGAACCTTTGTGCACTGTTCATGAGAATGTAAAATCATACAGCCACTGTGGAAAGCAGTATAGTGAGTCATCAAAAACTTAAAAACATAATTAGCATATGATTCAGAAATTCCACTTCTGAGTACAAATCCAAAATAATTGAAGGTCAGGCTTCAAAAAGATGTTTGTATGCCCATGGTTATAGCAGCATTATTTTAATAGCTAAAATTTTGAAGCAACTCACACATTCATTAATGAATGAATGGAAAAGCCAAATGTGGTATATATATGTACAATGGATTATTATTCATCCTTAGAAAGGAAGGAAATTTTGAAATATGTTCACCATGGATGCACCTGTAGAATATTATGATAGGCAAAATAAGCCAATCACACAAAGACAATTTTTTTATGATTCCACTTGCATGAGGTACCTAAAGACAAAAAATAGAATGGCAGTTGCCTGTGGCTAGGGTGTAGGGGGATGAACAGTTTAATGGGTATAGAGATTCAGTTTTATAAGATAAAAAGTGATGGTGGTGATAATTGTCCTATATTATGAATAACACTGAATTGTACACTTAAAAATCATTAAAATGATAAGTTTAAATAAAATGTCTTTTATTACAATTTTAAAAACTGGAAAAAAAGAAAAACTTTGTCCATGGCCTTGATTACTGCTTATTTTGCACAGCTCTAGCATTTATGGCTTCTAGTATGCATTTCTTAATTCTCTGGTATTTTTTTATGCATGTGAATTTTATCTCACCAATTACAAACTTCTGAAAACAGCAGCTAAATCTTTATAAGATTTTGCAACTTTTAGATTAACTGACATTTTGCTTTGAATAAATTAGTGGTTTTATTAATTTCATTAAAGTACTGATATCTATAATTTATGGTGAATTTGTTTTACAAAATTATAAACTGTGATAAAATGTTATATACACTATCCTATTTAATCATTATAACAATAGTGTGAGAAACTACTCATACATATATTCATTTAACAGTTGGAAAAACTGAACCACAGAGAGATTCATTTTTTTTTCAGTATGTTATAGCTGATACAGGGATATGAACTCAGTCCTGTTCAATTAGAAAGTCAAAATTTTAGCCCACTATGCTGCATTTAATAACAGCAATAGCAATAATAGCTATTATGATAGGCTGATAATTGATTCTAATGTTAACAGGTCCCAATCTCTGGAACCTAAAAATGCTACCTTGTTTAGAGAAAGAATCTATGCATGGGTGTTACATAAAAGATCAAGAGATCATACTGAGTTATAAGGTGTGCATTAAAGTAATCCCAAGTGTCTATGTAAGAGAAAGGTTCAAGGAGACTTGACCAACAGAAAAAGATTAGGCAACATGACTACAGAGGAACCTTTGCGATTATGTAGGCAAAAGCCATGAAATGTCAGCATCTAACAAAAGTCAGAGGAGGGAAAAGAAAGATTTTCCTCTACAACCTACAGAGGAAGTATGGCATTGTTGATGCCATAATTTTGGACCAGTGATACTGAAATTCACAGTTCTGTCTTCTAGAACAGTGAGGAAATAAATTTCTATTGTCCTAAGCTACCAATGTTGTGGTATTTTTTTATAGCAGCCACAGAAGATGAATACTAATGGTATCAGTTAAGTGCCTTAACATCACAGTCCATCAACATCACAAGAATGCCTAAGACTCAAAAGCAAAGGAAGCAAATTTTCATGTGATCTGAGAAAATCAGCATAATTTATGGATTTTTGTTGCTGTGGTTGTCATTACATTCTTGTAATTTCAAAAGTTAGACATGTCTCCTAAATATACAAGTTTACATTTTTATCCATTAATGTTTAATTTTTCGTTTCTGCCTCCCAAACCATTCAACATTACGTAGTGGACGATTCATGCTGCTTCTACATTGGACCTTTAAGTAGCATTTCTTTTTATGCATCTTATGTTTGTCAAGGTTTTATAATATTTGCTTTGATTCTATTATAGTAATTTACCATATGAGCTATAATCAGTTTGAAAATTGGGACGAAATCAAAAATTAACATATTTAATTGAGCACAAACTGTAAGCAAGAGACTGTGCAACCACCCATTGTAAACCAGGCACACATGAGCTTTGCCCCTAAGAATCATATAATTTTTGGGGGAAATGCAGGATACGCATAAAGAAAGACTTATTTGAGGTATACTTCAAGACTGCTAGAGAAGTATACCTATATGATGATTAGCATATTATTTATACAGGCAACAACTGGAGTAACATTCAGAGGAAGGGAAGATCGCTGTAGCAAACTGTATTTCCTCTGAGCCTTCCCTCAACTAGAAATCTAAACAGTCTGTCTTCTAACTATAACATTCCCAAATGTCTTGATAATTATAATTCTATGACTGCTTTGATATATGTTTATGCCCACCAATTCTGAGAAGTAGTTGGTTTCCATAAGAGTTCTTACTCTGAAGTCATTTGTTACATGGCCCAAGCTGTCCCAGAACTCGGCCCTTCTTTAAATAATTGTCTACCCAAGTCCAATTCAGGACCTGGGACACATTTTTTCCCATATCCGTTATACCAAATACAGTCACATAACTTAAAGAAGCCTCTCAAATACTAAAAATTTTATGTAATTAAATGATGACAACAAATCTTGTCGGTAATAGCACAGAACAATTTGGTGACCCATTTGTGTTCCATAGAGAATTAAAAGTAGCAAATCCTCCTTGCAAAAGCTGAGTTTTGCTGATAAAGGGTGATTCATTAAGAATTCTTTAGCCAAGCTCACAATGGAAGCCATTCAGAGGTACAGCTTAAGAGAAAAAGGTTTTGACAGACAGGCCAGCATCTTAAGGGGAAAAAAAATCCTATCTGTAGCAAAATAATGGAAGAAGGAGCTACAGTTCAGTGAAATCTTCAAGAAACCAGATACAATTTCAATAGCATTTTTCTGAATAGGAATTGGTGGTCTCTCACATTGGTGTTTACCCCATCATTTAGGTATGAAAGCCACCTTCCCAAGGTAGCCATGTGAAGGAGAAATAAGAGATGGCAGAAGCCAGGCAGAGCACAAAGGAGCATCAGGAAAGCCTTTTACTAAAGAATAAAAACACTCAATTGACTGTGTAAAAGAGAGAGAAAGGGCAGGATATGGATGGCTATGTGGTGAAAATAGTCAAATGATTATCATCCATCACAAATATACCTTGTTCCTTTATCTCTCTTGGTTTTATGTTGTCGCACTAATTGTGAGCAATAGTCTTTTGCACCCTTTCAAACCCAGGGTGCAATTCTTTGCCTGATTGTTCCTATGTGGTGTAAAAGAGTTTTTATAGCCATCAGATGTACGTCTTGTCTTCCCCATTAAATTGGAACATTCTTAAGGCAAGACATCATTCATTCATCCATTTAAAATAACATATTAAAGGATGACTGTGTGTCAAAATTATACAAAAAAAGATTAATAAGACATTTAGAGATCACACGGTTTACTGGACAAGAAGGAAAGAAAGACTAATAATTTTCATACAATATTGTCAAATATAGTAATTTAGAGGTTTTCTTTTTATTTTTTATGCTTGTCTCTATGTACTACTACTTAATTTTTTTTGTCTATTCATTCTTATTTTATGAGATACAAATCTCAGATCAAGAGAAAGACTGAAAACTTAGAATACAAAAGGGAATAAAAAGGGAATAGATTTTGTTATAAAATGAGAAAAGAAGGTAAAAGAAGTGGAAAAAAAATTGATTTAGAAGTTGTTTTGTGTATAACTCAGGTATGATCGACCTACACTAAATGCCCATATTCAAAGTTATACAATTTATTTCATTTC
This sequence comes from Sapajus apella, assembly GCF_009761245.1. NCBI lineage: Eukaryota > Metazoa > Chordata > Mammalia > Primates > Cebidae > Sapajus > Sapajus apella. The sequence continues at coordinate 6,430,661 of NW_022436997.1, forward strand.
AGTAAAGGTATACACCTGTGAAACCATCACTGTAATAAAAACCATGAACATATCACCCCAAAAGTTTCTTTTCACCCTTTATAGCTCCTCCCTTTTTACCATTTCCAGACAATAATTGATCTGTTTTTTTTTTTTTGCATTTACTAGATCTCTTTTCTTCTTCCTCCCCTTCTTCCCTTCTTCTCCTTCTCCTCCTCCTTCTCCTCATTCTCCTCCTCCTTCTTCTTTTTGTCCTCCTCCTTCTCCCGCTTTTCCTCCTCCTTCTCCCTCCTCCTCCTCCCCCATTTCCTCTCCCCTCTTCCTCCTCCTCTTCCTTCTTCTCCTTCTTCTTCATCCTCTTCTTCTTCCTCTTCTCCTCTCCTTCTCTTCCTCCTTCTTCCTCCTCTCCTCCTCCCTCCTCCTTCCCTCTTCTTCCTCATTTCCATGTTTGTAAATTGTATATATTCTTTTTGTGTGTGTGTGTGTTTCTATTATTTCTACTTTAGCATTCTTAATGCTTCATTTTTTTTCCCATTTATTTATTTTATTGTATTTTAGGTTTTGGGGTACATGTGAAGAACATGCAAGATTGTTGTATAGGTACACACGTGGCAGTGTGATTTGCTGCCTTCCTCCCCATCACCTACATCTGGCATTTCTCCCCTTGCTATCTCCTCCCAGCTTCCCACCCCCCACCGTCCCTCCCTATTTCCCCCCAACAGATCCCAGTGCATAGTGATCCCCTCCCTGTGTCCATGTGTTCTCATTGTTCAGCACCCGCCAATGAGTGAGAACATGTGGTGTTTGATCTTCTGCTCTTCTCTCAGTTTGCGGAGAATGATGATATCCAGGTTCATCCATGTCCCTACAAAGGACACAAACTCATCGTTTTTGATGGCTGCATAATATTCCATGGTATATATGTGCCACATTTTCCCTATCCAGTCTATCATTGATGGGCATTTGGGTTGGTTCCAGGTCTTTGCTATTGTAAACAGTGCTGCAATGAACATTCGTGTGCACGTGTCCTTATAGTGGAACGATTTGCAATCCTTTGGATATATATCCAGTAATGGGATTGCTGGGTCAAATGGAATTTCTATCTCTAGGTCCTTGAGGAATCACCACACTGTCTTCCACAATGGTTGTACTAATTTACACTTCCACCAACAGTGTAAAAGTGTTCCTATTTCTCCACATCCTCTCCAGCATCTGTTGTCTCCAGGTATTTTAATGATCGCCATTCTAACTGGTGTGAGATGGTATCTCAATGTTGTTTTGATTTGCATTTCTCTGATGACCAGTGATGATGAGCATTTTTTCATATGTTTGTTGGCCTCATGTATGTCTTCTTTTGTAAAGTATCATCTGTTCATATCCTTTGCCCACTTTTGAATGGGCTTGTTAGTTTTTTTCTTGTAAATCTGTTTTAGTTCTTTGTAAATTCTGGATATCAGCCCTTTGTCACATGGGTAAACTGCAAAAATTTTTTCCCATTCTGTTGGTTGCCGATTCACTCTAATGACTGTTTCTTTTGCTGTGCAGAGCTGTGGAGTTTGATTAGGTCCCATTTGTCTATTTTGGCTTTTGTTGTCAATGCTTTTGGTGTTTTGGTCATGAAGTCCTTGCCTACACCTATGTCCTGAATGGTTTTGCCTAGATTTTCTTCTAGGGTTTTTATGGTGTTAGGTCTTATGTTTAAGTCTTTAATCCATCTGGAGTTAATTTTAGTGTAAGGTGTCAGGAAGGGGTCCAGTTTCTGCTTTCTGCACATGGCTAGCCAGCTTTCCCAACACCATTTACTAAACAGGGAATCCATTCCCTTGTTTTTGTCTGGTTTGTCAAAGATCAGATGGTTGTAGATATGTTGCGTTGCGTCCAAGACCTCTGTTCTGTTCCATTGGTCTATATCTCTGTTTTGGAACCAGTACCATGCTGTTTTGATTACTATAGCCTTGTAGTATAGTTTGAAGTCTGGTAGTGTGATGCCTCCCGCTTTGTTCTTTTTGCTTAGAATTGACTTGGCTATGCGGGCTCTCTTTTGGTTCCATATGAAGTTTAAGGTGGTTTTTTCCAGTTCTGTGAAGAAGGTCATTGGTAGCTTGATGGGGATAGCATTGAATCTGTAAATTATTTTGGGCAGTATGGCCATTTTCACGATATTGATTCTTCCTAACCATGAACATGGAATGTTTCTCCATCTGTTTGTGTCCTCTCTTATTTCATTGAGCAGTGGCTTGTAGTTCTCTTTGAAGAGGTCCTTTACATTCCTTGTTAGTTTTATTCCTAGGTATTTTATTCTCTTTGTGGCAATTGTGAATGGAAGTTCTTGATTTGGCTCTCTTCAAGTCTGTTATTGGTGTATAGGAATGCTTATGATTTTTGCACATTGATTTTATATCCTGAGACTTTGCAGAAGTTGCTTATCAGTTTCAGGAGATTTGGGGCTGAGATGATGGGGTCTTCTAGATATACAATCATATCATCTGCAAAGAGAGACAATTTGATTTCCTCCTTTCCTATTTGAATACCCTTTATTTCTTTATCTTGCCTGATTGCTCTGGCTAGAACTTCTAGTAGTATATTGAATAGGAGTGGTGAGAGAGGGCATCCTTGTCTAGTGCCACATTTCAAGGGGAGTGCTTCCAGTTTTTGCCCATTCAGTATGATATTGGCTGTTGGTTTGTCATAGATAGCTTTTATTATTTTGAGATACTTTCCGTCAATACCTAGCTTATTGAGGGTTTTTAGCATAAAGATCTGTTGAATTTTGTCAAAGGCCTTCTCTGCATCAATTGAGATAATCATGTGGTTTTTGTTTTTGGTTCTGTTTATATGGTGAGTTACGTTTATAGACTTGCGTATATTGAACCAGCCTTGCATCCCTGGGATGAAGCCTACTTGATCATGGTGGATAAGCTTTTTGATGTGCTGTTGCAATTGGTTTGTCAGTATTTTATTGAATATTTTTGCATCTATCTTCATCATGGATATTGGCCTGAAGTTTTCTTTTCTTGTTGAGTCTCTGCCGGGTTTTAGAATCAGGATGATATTGGTCTCATAAAATGATTTGGGAAGAATTCCCTCTTTTTGTATTGTTTGGAATAGTTTCAGAAGGAATGGTACCATCTCCTCTTTGTATGTCTTATAGAATTTGGCTGTGAACCCGTCTGGACCTGGGCTTTTTTTGGGTGGTAAGCTCTTAATTGCTGCCTCAACTTCAGACCATGTTATGGGTCTGTTCAGGGTTTCAGCTTCTTCCTAGTTTAGGCTTGGGAGGAGGCAAGTGTCCAGGAATGTATCCATTTCTTCCAGGTTTACTAGATTGTGTGCATAGAGTTGTTTGTAATAATCTCTGATGACGGTTTGAATTTCTGTAGAATCTGTGGTGATATCCCCTTTATCATTTTTTATTGCATCAATTTGGTTATTCTCTCTTTTCTTTTTTATTAGTCTGGCTAGTGGTCTGTCTATTTTGTTGATCTTTTCCAAAAACCAGCTCCTGGATTTATTGATTTTTTGAAGGGTTTTTTGTGTCTCTATCTCCTTCAGTTCTGCTGTGATCTTAGCTATTTCTCATCTTCTGCTAGACTTTGAGTTTTTTTGATCTTGCTCCTCTAGCTCTTTCAGTTTTGATGATAGGGTGTCAATTTTTTATCTCTCCTTACTTCTCATGTGGGCACTTATTGCTATATATTTTCCTCTAGGGACTGCTTTAAATGTGTCCCAGAGAGTCTGGTAAGTTGTGTCTTCATTCTCGTTGGTTTCAAAGAACATCTTTATCTCTGTCTTCATTTCATTGTTTATCCAGTCAACATTCAAGAGCAAGTTGTTCAGTTTCCATGAAGCTGTGCAGTTCTGGGTTAGTTTTTGAATTCTGGGTTCTAACTTGATTGCACTGTGATCTGAGAGACTGTTTGTTATGATTTCCGTTCTTTTGCATTTGCTGAGGAGTGATTTACTCCCAATTATGTGGTCAATTTTAGAGTAAGTGTGATGTGGTGCTGAGAAGAATGTATACTCTGTGGATTTGGGGTGCAGAGTTCTGTAAATGTCTATTAGGTTTGCTTGGTCCAGGTCTGAGTTCAAGTCCTGGATATCCTTGTTAATTTTCTGTCTGGTTGATCTGTCTAATATTGACAATGGGGTGTTAAAGTCTCCCACTATAATTGTGTGGGAGTCTAAGTCTCTTTGCAAGTCATTAAGAACTTGCCTTATGTATCTGGGTGCTCCTGTATTCGGTGCATATATATTTAGGATCATTAGCTCTTCTTGTTGCATTGATCCTTTTACCATTATATAATGTCCCTCTTTGTTTTTTATGATCTTTATTGCTTTAAACTCTAATTTATCAGAGATGAGAATTGCAACTCCTGCTTTTTTTTGCTCTCCATTTGCTTGGTTAATCTTCCTCCCTCCCTTTACTTTGAGCCTTTGTGTATGCTTGCATGTGAGATGGGTTTCCTGGATACAGCATACCAATGGGTTTTGGCTTTTTATCCAATTTGCCAGTCTGTGTCTTTTGATTGGGGCATTTAGTCCATTTACATTTAGGGTTAATATCGTTATGTGTGAATTTGATACTGCCATTTTGGTGCTTGCTGGCTGTTTTGCCCATTAGTTGATGCAGATTCTTCATTGCGGTGATTCTCTTTACCATTTGGCATGTTTTTGGAGTGGCTGGTACTGGTTGTTCCTTTCTATGTGTAGAGCCTCTTTCAGGAGCTCTTGTAAAGCAGGCCTGGTGGTGATGAAATCTGTGAGTACTTGCATGTTCCCAAAGGATTTTATTTTTCCTTCACTTATGAAGATTAGTTTGGCTGGATAGGAGTTTCTGGGTTGAAAGTTCTTTTCTTTAAGGATATTGAATATTGGCCCTCACTCTCTTCTGGCTTGTAGGGTTTCTGCTGAGAGATCTGCTGTGAGTCTGATGGGCTTCTCTTTGTGGGTAACTCGACCTTTCTCTCTGGCTGCCCTTAGTATTTTCTCCTTCATTTCAACCCTGGTGAATCTGACGATTATGTGCCTTGGGGTTGCTCTTCTTGACGAATATCTTTGTGGTGTTCTCTGTATTTCCTGGACTTGAATGTTTGCCTACCTTGCTAGGTTGGGGAAGTTTTCCTGGATAATATCCTGAAGAGCATTTTCCAGCTTGGATTCATTCTCTTCATCACATTCAGGTACGCCTATCAAACGTAGATTAGGTCTTTTCACATAGTCCCACATTTCTTGGAGACTTTGTTCATTCTTTTTTACCCTTTTTTCTCTATTCTTGCCTTCCAGTTTTACTTCATTGAGTTGATCTTCAACCTCTGATATCCTTTCTTCTGCTTGGTCAATTCAGCTGTTGATACTTGTGCATGCTTCACGATGTTCTCATGTTGTGTTTTTCAGCTCCATCAATTCATTTATATTCCTTTCTATTTTGTCCATTCTCATTAGCATTTCGTCAAATCTTTTTTCAGTGTTCTTAGTTTCTTTGCATTGGGTTAGAACATGGTCTTTTAGTTCACAGAAGTTTCTTACTACCCACCTTCTGAAGTCTGATTCTGTCATTTCATCAGTTCTCCATCCAACCTTGTTCCCTTGCTGGTGAGGAGTTGTGATCCCTTTTAGGAGGAGAAGTGTTCTGGTTTTGGGTGTTTTCATCCTTTTTGTGCTGGTTTCTTCCTATCTTTATGGATTTATCCACCTGTCGTCTTTGTAGTTGCTGGCTTTCAGACTGAGTCTCTGAGTGGACGTTCTGTTTGTTGATGATGAGGTTATTTCTGTTTCTTGGTTTTCCTTCTGACAGTCTGGCCCCTCTGCTGTAGGTCTGCTGAGGTCCCCTCCAGGCCCTGCTTGCCTGGAGATCACCTGCAGCAGCAGCTGAACAGTAAGGGTTGTTGCCAGTTTTCTTCTTCTGCTATCTTTGTCCCAGAAGGATACCTGCCAAGTGTCAATCTGATCTCTCCTTTATTAGGTGGCTCTTTGGATATACAGGGGTAAGGGGGCTGCTTGAGGAGACGGTCTCTTCTTTATAGGAGCTCAAATGCTGAGGTTTGAGCTCCGTTTTTCATTCAGAGCTGCTGGGCAGGTACGTTTAAGTCTGCTGCAGCAGATCTCATAAACTGCTTTTTGTTCCCAGGTGCTCTGTCCCAGAGATTTAGGGCTTTATGAGTTTCCATTATGCTGCTGCCTTCTTTTTTTTCCTTCAGAGCTGCCCTGTGCAGCAAGGAGGCAGCCTAGTCACTGTCTGCCTGTAGAGGCTTTGCTGAGCTGCTGTGGGCTCCGCCCAGCTGCTGAGTGAACTTCCCTGCAGTCCTGTTTATATGGGTGTAATTAGAACTGCCTTGGCAATGGTGGCCCACCTCTGTTAAGGTGGAGCCTCTCTGCAGTGGTGGGTTGCCTTGGCAACGGTGGGCTGCCTCAGCAATAGCAGGTTGCCTTGGCAACGGCGGGCTGCCTCAGCATTGGCTGACTACCTCTGTAGCGGCAGGCTGCCTCGGTAATGGCGGATGCCCCTCCCCCACAGAGCTGGACTGTCCCGGGTTCAGCTGCGCTTGCTGTGAAAGTCTCAATCCAGAGAGTTTCTGATTGCTGTTCTTTTGTGAGGGTGGGACCAGCCGAGCCTGATCACCTGGCTCCCTGCGTCAGAGCCTTTTTTTTTTTTTTTTTTTTTAAGTTGGTGTTTCAGTTGCCTGTTGAAGAGGCGCTGGGGTCTGTGTTTTTCCCGATGACTCACTGTGCTGGCTTAAACAGCACACTGAGATTTGTGGTGCTTTTTTTGCCCTGGAATCTACTGTCCTGGTTCCCTGCTCAGTCCTCTTTTTGAACAGACGAATGGGCGACTTCCCGTGGCTCCAATCGCCAGCCAAAAGGGCACCCGGACCAGTGTATTTTGTATGGAGAGCCGCTGCTCTGGGGCACCGACAAAGCAGCTGCGTGGGGCAAAGCAGCAGCGCCGGCAGGCACAGCCGCGGTGGCTGAAACAGCCGCACTGGTGACCCATGGAGCTCCTCCACCTGGGAATTGCCTAGTCTGTGGGCAATAAAAATGCGGCGTCCACTCATCCTCCACGCTTTCACTGGGAGCTGCAATCCTGAGCTGTTCCTAAACGGTCATCTTGTATCGTATCCAATTGTATATATTCTTTTGTAAATTATCTGTTAATATATTGTGCCCATTAAAAAAATATGTTGTTTCTTATTTATGTGCTTTAAGAGTTATTTACATATTTAGGAAACAAGTTCATTATCAGATGTATGTTTTGCAAATATTGTTTTCCCAGTTGTGGCTTGTCCTTTTATTATATTAACAGTATCTTTGATGGGAAGAAGATGTTAATGTTGATGAAGCCTAGTATATAACTTTATAAATAGATCATGCTGTTAAATTTTTATCTAAGAAATCTTTGTCTAAACTATAGTTGTGGCTGGGCACAGTGGCTCATGCCTGGAATCCCTGCACTTTGGGAGGCTGAGACAGGTGGATCACTTGAGGTGAGGAGTTTGAGACTACCTGGCCAACATGGCAAAACCTCATCTCTACTGAAAATACAAAAAATTAGTTGAGCGTGATGGCACATGCCTTTAATCCTAGCTACGTGTGACGCAGAGGCAGAAGAACTGCTTGAACCTAGGAGGTGGAGGCTGTAGTGAGCTGAGATTGTGCCACTGCACTCCAGCCTGGGTGACAGAACAAGATTCCATCTCAAAAACTAAATAAATAATAAATAAAAAAAATAAAGTTGCAAAAATTTTCTCCTGTTGCCTTCGAGTTTATTAATGGTAAGTCTAGGATTCATTTTGAGATAGTGTTTATATATATGGATTCAAGGTTTATTTTTTTGTTTGTTTGTTTTGTTTTTGCTTTCTTGTACATAGGTATAAAAAAAGTTTCAGCAATATTTGCAGGAAGACACTCCTGTCTTCATTGAATTAACATAGTATCTTCATAAAAAATCAGTTGTTCATGCCATTGAACTGTATACTTAAAAGCAATGGAAATAATAAATTTTATGTTATGTATATTATATAAAATGAAAGAAATCATCAAGCTATAAACTTGATGAAAAGTCAGTTTTAGTGACATGACTCTCTATACTCCCATACTACAATATTTTGATAACTCCACTTTTAAAATAAGTTGTATAATTAGGTAATGTTAGGCCTCAAACTACGTATTTTTTCAAAGTCTCAAAATACAGCTATTCTAGATCTTTGCATTTCTATATGAATTTAAGAATCATTATGATAATGTCTACAAAGAAGCCAGCTGAGATTTTGATTGTGATTACATTGAATCTATAAAGTAATTTGGCAGTAACTGACATATTAACAATACACAGGCCAGGCGCAGTGGCTCATGCCTGTAATCCCAGTACTTTGGGAGATGGAGGTGGGAGGATGACCTCAGCTCAGCAGTTTGAGACCAGCCTGGCCAACATGTTAAAACCCCATCTTTGCTAAAAATACAAAAATCAAGCAGGCATGGTGACACATCTCTGTAATCCCAGCTACTCAGGAGGCTGAGGCAGGAGAATTACTTGAATCTAGGAGGCAGAGGTTGCAGTGAGCTGAGATCATGCCGCTGTACTCCAGCCTGGATGACAGAGTAAGACTGCATCTCTAAATAAATAAAAATACACAGTCTTCTGCAATCATCTTACCTGTGGGACAAAGTATCTGTCTCTATTTAGTTATTAAATTTATTGTGTCAGTATTTTACAATTTCAGTAGACAGGTTTTTCACATCTCTTGTCAGATTTATATCTAAATATTTTATTTTTATACTATTATAAATCTTAGTTTTCAAATTTTAAGCTTCAATTGTTTACACTAACACATAGAAATATAATTTACTTTGATAAGTTGATTAATCTTCTATTCTGTAATCTTAAGTGGCTTACTAGCTTTGTAACTTCTTTTGTAGATCTCATCCAAATTTGTATAGACAATTATGTTTTCTGTCAATAAAGACAGTTTTACTTTCTTGTTTCCAATCTGAATGCCTTTTATTTTCTTCATTGCACTGATTAAAAGCTTTAGGGAAATGCTGGACAGAATTGGTGAGGGCAGACATCTTCAACATGTTCTGATCTTAGGGGAAAATATTCAGCTTTTCACCCATTAAGTGTGATATTAACTGTGGGTTTTTGTAGATATTATATTTAAAGTTGAGAAAGTTCCCTCTATCCCTGACTTGCTAAGAGTTTTTAGCAAGAATGGATATTGGACTTTCTAAAATACGTTTTCTATGTCGTATGTTTTTTAGTCTATTTATATAATGAATTTCAAGTTAGATCAATCCTGCATTCCCAGAATAAATGCTACCTGGTCATGACATATTTTAAGTAATATATATTTTGTGATTGAATGTATTAGTCTGTTCTCCTATTGCTGAAAAGGACTCCCTGAAACTGAATATTTTGTAAAGAAAAGAGGTTTAATTGACTCATGGTTCCACAGGCTGTACAGAAAATATGCCTGGGGAGGCCCCAGGAAACTTACCATCATGGTAGAAAGGGAAGAGAAAGGAGGCATATCTTATATGGCCAGAGAAGAAAGAAAAGAGTGAAGCAGGAGATGTTGCATAGTTTTAAACAACCAGATCTCATGAGAGCTCACTCACTATCACAAGAACAGAAAAGGGGAAATTTGACCCTATGAACCAATCACCTCCTACCAGGCCCTTCCTACAACATTGGAGATTATAATTCAACATGACATTTAGATGGAGATACAAACTGTATAATTGGATTTATCAAATTTTATTTAGAATGCAGATTTATGAGATAACTGAATGTTTTATTTCTTTTCTTTTAATGTAATTGCCTGGTTTTATTAGCAGATAATGCTTATTTCATAGAGTTAAGTGGGAAAGATTTCCTCCTTTCCGTTTTCTGGAAGGGTTTGTGTAGAATGTATATTATGTATTCCTTAAATGTTTCATACAATTCAACAGTAAAGCCAGTTGAGTTTTATCTTTCAGTTCCACTGAAGATGGAGTACAAAACAGTACCTCTATGTTTTACACACTAATCACTTTTTCTGTCTAATTTGCTCTTAATTTTACTCAGGGTATTTTTTATTTTAGTCATTGTAGTGGTCATTAGTTGAACTCTCATTTGGGTTAATTTATATATATCTTTCATGCTTCTGATTAACTTTTTGTACATATGGAAAAGAGTTATAAGAACTTTCTTAACATTCTTTGACAATTTTAAGATCTCTATCACACCATGGTCAGTTTCAATTGATTTATTATTCTATTCAATATAGAAAATGTTTCCTTGCTTCTATTCATACCTAGTATACTTTAATTATATGTCCAACATTCTAAATTTTACCTGGCTAAATGCTGTATATTTTTATATCCTTAAAAATATTTTTGAGCTTTGTTCTGACATGCACTTAATTTATTTAGAAACACTTTGGTACTTGCAGGCTTGATCAATTCATCATTTGTTAGTCAGTTCTAGAGTCGTGCTCGGTCTACAGTAATTATTTCCCACTACTAAGGAAAAATCTCTAACGTCCCATGACCTATGATTTTTTTTTCTAGTCAGTCCTATGGAAATAATGATACTATTCCAAGATGTGATTCAATGCTAGGTGGTGTTTCTTCTAATTCTTTCAGTTGACTTTTACTATAGTTTCAGATAGTTTCCTCATGACGTTGCAATTATTAGTACTCTGCTAAGTGCCTTAGAATAACCCTGCTGTCCAGCATGAGCTCTTTGCATAGTCTCTCCTCCCTGGTACCCTGTCGTGTGAATTCCAGTTGCCAAGGTCTCCTCAGAATTTTAACTCCATCTCCTCAAGTGTGTGAGTCCACCAGTATCTGCCTGGATGCCTTGTAGCCCAAAAATTCTCATGGTAGTCAGCTAGAGAAATCATATAACTCATTCATTTGTTTTCTCTCTCTCAGAGATAACTCTGTTTTGTTACCTAACATTCAGTGTCTTGAAAACTTACAAAATAGCCTTTATCATCTCTATATTTGTAGCTTCAGAAGGGAGGACAAATCTGTTCCTGTTACTCCATGATGGGCAGAAGCAGGAATTTAAAACAGCACTGACACTGAAGTAACCCAGAAAACAGTTTAAGTGAAAAAAAAACCCAGCAGATTTAAATTTCAGAGGAAAAAACTAGGCCAAGTTGTTGATGAATTTTTTGGATTCATAAAGATGAGAAAGAAGAGAAGATCTGTGGTAAGAATATTTTAATACAATTATTATTATTTATGGTATGACATTGCTTACTACATGAGTTCTGAACTTCTTTTGTATGTTTTATACACTGGTATTACATTCAGGAGTTAAAACATGAACTCTTACCGATGCAGGAAAATAAATAGTATAACTGCTTTATCCAGTTTGCCAATAAATAAATGATATAATTAAAATAAGGAAATATAAACTACTAAGTATTCTTTTTGCATATTTGAAGTACTTTGTTGGATATTCTTCATTGTATCCTTTGAACTTATTTTCTATTCTTTTCACTCCTCAGTGTTCAGGGAAGTTAATCTGTATTGAATGAATCAGCCACTCATATTCTCTAGTTTCTGGCTGCTTGTAGGAAATGGGAGGAGCCAGCAAAAATATCAGAATGGGAGAGGACAGAGTGAAGTACTCACTTCCCAGTTTCCTTCTTGTATTACCACAGGTGCCCAGTAAGAGATTTCTTTTCCATAGGGCACGAAATTCTCTTTCTGGTGTACTACTATTGTAAAAATCGAATAGCTCCCTCTTCATAAACACAATTGTTCTCTTCAACAGCCCCTTCGGCTTAAGGCTATTAATGGCTGCTGTTGGTAGGTCCTGGGAGCTTTGCTATCTCTTGTCATTTTTTCTTAATTCTCACATCTATTAAAAATTATATTTCAAACTAAATATTCTTCAAACCCTTCTTTGTATGCTCTCTGTTGTTTGAAGGAAACTAACTAGAAAATGGTATTTTTTTTTTCTTTTTAAGAAACAAAGACTCACTATGTCGCCCAGGCTGGCATGCAGTGGCCCAATTTTGGCTCATGCAGTCTCAAACTCCTGGGCTCAGGGAATTCTCCTGCCTCAGCCTCCTGAGTAGTTAGAACTACAAACATGTGCCACCATACCCAGCAAAATTATTTATTTATTTAAAGATGGGATCTCACTATATTGCCCGAGATTATCTTGAACTCTTGCCTAAAGTAGTCCTTCTTTCTCAGCCTCCCAAACCACATGGGTTACAAGCATGAACCACTGTAGCTGGCCAACAAATCTTAAGTAATTTTTTTTGTTTGAATCCATTGTTTGTCAGATTTAAGGTTATCATTAAAACATATTTCATACTGGATACTTAATGTGACTTTTATAACATATTGTATCAGTGTAAAATCCTGATTTTGACAACAATATTCTTATATAAAATGTTATTACTGGAGAAAGAGAGGAGAAATTACATAGAAATCCTCTGTATTATTTTTGAAATGTAAAATCTTGGCTGGGCGTGGTGGCTCACGCCTGTAATACTAGCACTTTGGGAGGTAGAAGCATGCCGATTGCCTGAGTTCAGGAGTTCGAAACCAGCCGAGGCAACCTGGCAAAACCCCATCTGTACTAAAAATTACAAAAATTAGCTGGGTGTGGTGGCACATGCCTCTAGTCCCAGCTACTCAGTAGGCTGAGGTAGGAGAATTGCTTGAACTCGGGAAGTAGAGGTCACAGTGAGCCAAGATCACACCACTGCACTCCAGCTAAGCAACAGGGTGAGACTCTGTCCCAAAACAAACAAACAAAAAACAAACAAACATAAAAAAAGAAAAAAACTTTTAAAAGTAGTGAAAAAATATATACTGTTTTTATACATGTGATTTTATTAAATTTACAGATTTAAAAGCAAAATAAATAAATATACAGCTGTTTCTTGATACTTATAGACAACACTATGGTGTGAATATTTTTGTCCCCCAAAATTCATATGTTTAAACCCTAACCCTCAAGGTGATGCTATTAGGAGATGGAGCCTTTTGGGAGAGACATAGGTCACGAGGGTGGATCCCTGACCCATGGGGTTAGTGGCCTTATAAAAGAGGCTCCATGCTGCAGCTTTGCACCCTCCACAATAGGAGGGCACAGCAAGAAGGTATCGTCTATGAGAAATGGGTCCTCACCAGACATGTAATCTCCCAGCACTTTGATTTTGGACTTACTGGCCTCCAGAACTGTATGACATACATTTCTGTTGTTTATAAGTTAGCAGTGTTATGGTCCTTTTATACAGAAGCTCAAAAAGACTCAGACGCACTTTTACTTTTATTCAAGAATAGTTTGATAAGCCCAGTAAAAGATTCTAAAATTAAAAAAAAAAAAGTACTTTCCTCATGACTAAAATATTCCAGTCTTATTAATTTAAGAACGTTACAGTATACAGTTTTTCCTATCTTTATTAGATTCATATATGATTCCCATTTCCATTTAAAAAAATCTTGGCTCTTCATGCTTACATATGTACATTATAGTAAAGTACCTATCTCCTGCTATCCATCCAGGCTCAACTTAATGGCTACCTTTATTAAGGTTTCTGGACCAGACCACCACACATTTCCTATTTGAATGGATTCAGCTTAGGTTAGAATCATCTACGGTCAAAAAGAATCATCTGCTTTGCTTGTGTGTTTTGTAGACAGTGGAAGGCTATTGAGAGAAAAAAATATTATACCTTTTACTTCTTTTGTAGAACAGCTCTGGGCTTCAGTTGAAGTGATTTCAATTCAATTTCTGAATGAAGTATAAGCCTGTGCAGAATTATAAAACCTGATACTTATTTCAATTCTTCTACTAAATAACTGTGTGATCTTGGGCAACTCATTTTCAGACTTTTCTACAAAATGAACTCATTAAATCAGATTATCTCCAAGGTCTCTTCTAGTCCTGCAATCGTATAATTTTAGCCATAAACATTAGGTAATAACAGAAAAGCAGAATTATATAGCATCCACTGTATATTAAACTTCTTTCTTTGTCTGAAATCCTCAAAGAGTATTCATCAGTATACTTTAACCTGAAAATTCATGGTTTTTATCTGAAATATTTACAAGTTTATTATGGATAAATAACCCCAACCTGGTAAGCTTATTTGAAACTCTGGCAAGTACTAGTAGCTAAACCTCTCGGGTTTGCAAAATTGGGCAGTAAATTGTATGACAAGGGGTTTTCTCCTGAGATTTCCTATGTTTGCTGCTTCTGGCAGGTTGGAATTAGAGTGAGAAAAGCCAGTTTTGTGATACCTTGTTACTGCCACTCCCAGGTGGAGTTCAGAAGTGTAGACACAATGACAAAGGTGATGAAAACATCATAACAACAAAAGAAGAATTTAATCAAATTTCATCCGCTCTCTAAAAGCTTGCAGGCCCAGCTCCACTGTTGCCTATATTTATTTGTATATTGCATTTGTAAAATGAACTTTCTCCTTGGGGAAAAAAAGAGAGTTATGTAATTACCAGTTGGAATTGACTAGCCCTATACCAGAGAAGCAAAATAACATCTTGGATTTTAAGTGGATGCAAAATGTAATATTAAAAGCAGATAACATCAACATCTTTTTGTTAAAATCCTGAAATGTTAGATATCAAATTTACCTATAACACTTATTTATCCTTCAGCCATGCTCATTAGTGTAAATTTTGTCTTGTTTCTTCCAATTCACTCCTTTCCAGGTTTCCTAAGCTACATCCATTTGTAGCTCTATTCAACGCCTCATCAGGATTCCTGAACAGGCAAAGCAAAAGTAATTTGCTTCCAGAGCAGAGGTATTATGTCCCAGAGATTACCATCATCTTACTTCAAATATTTATTCCTAGGTGATGCCATATCTTTGTCTGTATCCTGACAAAAACCAAAGATAAGGTTTTCTCACTTATCTTTATATACCTATCATTCATAGTAATAGCATTTTTCTCCCAAGAACTGATGGCCAACTCTGAATCTTACTGCCAACTCCTCTGGCCATGAGATGGTCTTCTCAACGTGAAGTTTCTTCAGCTTGCTGTTCAAAATATTACTAGCATTAATCCCCTGCCTGTGTGCTCTGTCCATGTGAGGAACCTACTCTGCCACCCACATTTGGATCTAAACTGAAGTGTGGTTCAGGTGATAAATTTAACCCCCAATTTTTTCCTTTGCTGAGTGCTAGGTTTTGTTCCAAAACCTAATGAATACTCCTTTTCTTCACTGCCTTTGCTGTCTTGGTTCTCACATTCATTGTGCTTTGGACACAAGAAAGAAATTATAATTCCATCCATCATGCCCCTATTATGGTGTATCTCTTCTGGAAAATCATTTTCTGTGGTTATAGCTATCCCAGTCACTGAATTTATGCAAGTATAAATACTAAGTTTAGTATTTTTTATTATATAGATTGTACTCTGGTATATGTTTGCATATTTTCCAATCAAAGTTACAAATTCTTGAGAGCTGGGGTTATGTTTTCCATCTTTTCTATCAACTACTATATCCAGCATGCCATTAGTGCTCAGTAAAAAGTCCCAGTGTGACTTTAAGACATGAAACATTTGAATGATCTAATATAAGTTATAGATTTTATTTAGAATATATATTGCTGTGTATTTATCTTCAGTTCAGTTCAACAAATATTTATTGAGCAACTAACACAGTGTCTTATACATAGTAAACCTTTAATAAACATTTAGGCATAAAATATTAGCAACTTATCTGAACAGTGAATGGAGCCCTAGCAGGAGAGGAGGAGATAAATAACTTCTAAGATATTTTCTGGTTTGTTAATTCAAGTTTTTATATTTTGATTTTAGAGTGAATTGCATTAAAATATTGCATAAGCTCATTTGACCAACTGATACAGAAATCTGTTGCAAAAATTGGCACTTCATTGAATTTGAGATCATCACAGATATTAGGTAGTGGATAATCTGGTTTGGTGAGGCTAATGTTGTCTTTGGCCACATTTTTTAAATTTACTGATGGGGCATTTCTTAGGTGAATCCTCAATAAATGGTTTTAATGAATCAAAATGTTGAGGCATTTTATAGAATCCCACGGTGAAGTAGGTGTTGAGAAAATGGCAGTTATTTCTTCACGCACAACATGAGCATCACAAAACAAAATGTTGGCACTAATCAGAAGCCCTTAAAAAAAGATGCACTGTGACAGCAAACTCAAGTACGGCCTCGAAAAGCTCGTTTAAACATGTTATCATATCAGTCTTTAGGAAGGAAGGATTGGTGTGCAGCAGAGCTCTCTCTGTTTTGTGGGTCAAAACGGTAACTCCTTGGTGATTAGAAGCAGATCAGATCTTGAGTTTTTCTTGTGTCAGGCATGTAATACACAGAATTTCTTACTTTAGGTATCCTCTTAGGGTCTTTGAACTAATTTTTCTGCAGTGTTTCCTGCTTCCAGAAACAGTTCTAAACTAATAAATGCAGAAGGGCTGTCTCACCCTATTTAGATACATATTTACTAGATGACTTGTTTTGCTTCATTAATAATATTTGGAGATTGGTATTATTATCCCCACTTTGCAGATGAGGAACTTAGGTTTCAGATGAAGTTATTAACTTATCTCAAGGACCCAGCCCTTAGGTATCATAGACTTACAGAAAATAGAAGTTACATAAGTTAAGCTATCATATTCTCATTTGAGGAAATATCTGATTTATAGACTTATTATATACAACTATGTATTGAGCATATAATTTATAATTATTTATAATTCTTATTTACAATAATAGCAAAGAAAATGATAAAAATTAAATTACCCATAATCACATCAGTGTAATGTTGATATCCTTTTCCTTCCTCTTTGTATACCTTAACCCATGTTCTAATAATTGATATATTTAAATATTTTATAGTATTGTAAATACTCTTTACAGTTTGCTTTTGTTACTTACTGAGAAATTACAGGCACTTTTCAAAAAAAATTTGAAGCCATCCAGTGTATACTTATTGACAGTCAACATTCTAAGCTCCAAGGATATAGTAATAAAAGATACAGTTCTTATCCACAAAGGGTTTATGGTCTAGTGAAAAAAAACAGTGAATTCATATGCATAATACAGTGGGAAGTGTGCTATGATGGATGAATTATTGATGGTACTACATAACCCAGAATAGTGCATAAATGCATAGAGGGATGTTTATATTTGGGCTGTACAGGAAGAAGCAGTTCAGAAAGGAGATTAAGGAGGTGTGGTCACAGAGGTAGAAAATAATAGAGAGAATTTTATATCGTTTAATATTTGATATAATTTAATCAATTTGAGGTAGTAGTATGTGCTTGGCCATTTTTATTAGACATTATTTATAACCAATTTTAACTGTTATAAATAAATAACGTTGCAGTAAATGCTTTTGTGCATATAGCTTTTATCTTATTTTGAATTATCTTCTTGCAATGCATTCCCAAGTGTGAAATTACTAGAAAGGGCACACACACACACACACACACACACACACACACACACACACCATTTTTTATTCTAGCTTTTGTTATACAACCCCAAATTGCTTTTAAAAAGGCTGATACCTATTTGCAGTGTCACAATTAATATATGACTATATTAGTTTTGCCAATATTCTCTAGCTTTGTGTAATCTTAAACTTCTTTAAATTTTGCTAATCTAATAGTTACAGAAAAATGGAAGTAATTTCTGAGAAGATGAAATATTTGGCCAAAAAAAATGGATGAGGGAAGGAACACAACACACTTAGGGCATAGTGATGAGTATGATATGACAGAAAAATGCTCAAAATGAAGCACTTTAATCACACAAATCATAAAATTTTAGAGCATAATTTTGTGATTTGAAACAAGAAGTCAGCTATGATAGACCAATGTTCTTTAATGGAGTTTCAGATTTATGCATTGGATCTTGACAAGATCCAGCCTTCAGGAAAAAATCTCCACTAGTGTATTTTATTTTCACAGATATTTATGGACATTATACAGCAACCTATTGCTGACCGAAGTCTCTGCTCCTCTATATTCATTTATCTCTTGGTAACATGGGCAGTTCTTTCAGATGAGCCATGGACCTAATGGGAGAACTTGGAATGAGATTTTTTTTTACTAGAGTGAGTCCTACCAAGTCCTTAGTCACTTAGAAGTGTCAGTGAGAAGGGACTCTGACAGGCAGCTCTGTCAATGTGAACAGAGAGTTTTAGATCAAGCCCAGGAACATTACTGTCAAAAATTACAACCTCAGCGTTGACATAAATGTTGACAGCACCATTTTCACTGATAGTGGTATCAGAGTAGATTATGATTCACAAAGGACTCTCCAACAAGCAATGATTTAGATGAAAAGCTCCCAAATAAGTAAAGAGAGAGGAAAGGGAGAAGCAAAATATGAGGACTGCAGGTTACAAAATTTTATCAAGGCAGCATCATGCCATGACAATATACATCTCTCCGTCCTGGTAATGAGGGTTTGTCTGCAACTTTATAAAAAGAGAAACATGAAAATAGAAATTCAGACTCTCCTCTGAGTCTAGCCTAACTGCTAATTCAGCCTTGTTGTACACACATTTCTGTAAAATATTTGAAAGAATGATGATGGTGTATAATTACAGAGCCAATAACTAACTTTTCTTGTGTGCCAGCAAAATGTTTTAGAAATCAGAACTATGTAGACAAACAAAAAGACATTTGACAAATAAATGCATATAGAGATCAAGACATGACACGTTTACTTATTCCACATAGAGAAATACCATTAATTTACCAAAGCTCACCTCAACTTTCCCCAGTACTCTGGATAACCACACTGTTTCACTAATATCTCTGATATTGCGACACTCAAAGATATCCTATTAAGCAGTACAGTGTATCTTCAATTTCCGAATAACTTCCATGTAATGTTCTGACCCAATTTAAATTGTAAACACTTTTCTACTTTTCTTTTTTTCCTCACAGCACTGAGCAAAGATTTGGGCATGTAGGTGGTAGGAGATACATTGAAATATGTGAATTTAGAGCAATTACCTTGTGGAAACCAAGGAATACCTGTGAAATATTCAAATACAGTCATGTGTTACCTAACGACAGGGATATTTCCTGAAAGAAATGTGTCATTATCCAGTTTTATCATTGTGCAAACATTATAAAGTGTACTTACACAAACCTAGATGGTATAGCCTACTATACATAGAGGCTATTGCTCCTAGGCAACAAACCTGTACAGCATGTTACTATACTGAATACTTTAAGCAATTTTAACACAATGGTAAATATTTGTGGAAGCATGTCTAAACATGGAAAATGTACAGTAAAAAGTATGGCATCAAAGATGAACAACGGTATACCTGTTTAGGGCACATACCATGAATGGAACTTACAGGACTGGAAGTTTCTCTGGGCGAGTCACTGGGTGAGTGATGAGTGAATCTGAAGGTCGAGAACATTACTGGACAATAGTGTAGATGTCAACACTGTACACTTAGACTACACTTAATCTATTTTTAAAATATTCAATAATAAATTAACATTAGCTTACTGTAATATCTTTAAATTATACACTTATTTTTTGACTTTTGACTCTTGTAATAACATTTAGCTTTGAAGCACAAACACACTGTACAGTTGCACAAAAATATTTTCTTTCTTTACATCCAAATTTTATGTCCTTTTTATATTTTAAAACATTTTTATTTTGTTTTGCATTATAATGTTTTTATCATGAACTAAGACATCAAAAAACATATTAGCCTGGGCTTATACAAGGTCAAAATAAAAACTATTACTGTCTTCCACCACCACATCTTGTTCCACTAGAAAGTCTTTAGAGGCAGTAAACAGGCATGAAGCTATCCTCTACTACAGTAATAATGCCTTCTTTTAGAATACCTCCTGAAGGACATGCATCAGGCTGTTTTACAGTTAACTTTTTTTTTAAGAAGCAGATGGAGTACACACTAAAATAATGATAAAAACCATAGTATGATAAATACATAACCTAGTAATATAGTTGTTTTTAATTAGGTGGCTGCAAAAGTAATTGCGTTTTTTGCCTTGAAAGTCATATAATACTTAATCATTATCAAGTGTTATGTACTGCACATAATTACGTGAGCTAGACTTTTATATAACTGGCAGTGCAGTAGATTTGTTTATACCAGCATTACCATAAACACTTTAGTAATGAGTTGAGCTCAAACTTTACCTCAACTATAACAGCATTAGATTATAGGAATTTTTCAGCTCCACTATAGTCTTATGGGACCACTCTTGTACATGTGGTCTGTATCTCACCAAAATGTTATATGGCACATCACTTTATCTTGTGCAAATATATTTTCTATTATCTTTCCTTTCAGAAAAGAAAAATCGCTTCCACTAAATATTTATACAAAACAAATTATTTGAGAAATTATTGAATTATTCATAAATTATGTCTCAGCTTTTTGGGCAAATTATCTAAAGTGAAAAATGAAGTTAAATTAATCTACATCAAAAGAATTTGTCTAGAGTCAGTTTAAACCTCAAATGCTTACTACTGCTTCTAAATGCTCCTGTAAATATTGGGATAACATTCTGGAGACCACGTGGTTTTACCCCATAGTAGCACCTTATGCTGCATTACAATAACGTATATATTTGTGTTTATCACTCTATGATATTAAAATTTTCAGTAAAGGAAATGAGTTTTATGCATCATTGTGTTCGTCAACATCTGAGTATGATAGCTAGGATATGAGGTCCTGCATAATACATATTTTAGTAATCAATACACTAATAGATCAATATATCAATGTTGCGTCCTTAGGTTCTTTATGAATCAGGAAAATCATAATGGGGAGAAAGAAAATAAAATACGGGTTGGGAGACTGGACAACTGATAGAGACAGGTCTGTTATGAAGATTATTTACAAGAAAACATTATTTTACCTAGGATTATCACAGAGTCAAACACTGAGTATAAATTTTTGTATACATTTTCCAGAAACTAGCCATGGAACATGGTGACCTTATATCCAATGACAAACTGAAAATGTTATTGAGGAGTAAAACTTCCTTTTAGTTTATTTCTCAAACTTAGGCTTAATTAATATTTACATTAATTTCCCAAGAAGAGGAAAATAAATGCATTTTGCAAAATGCAACTTTTGCCTTAGCAATTCAGATTCCTGGGGGATAGCTCCCATGTTAAATCTCTAGTCTGAGATTTCCTCTGGCCTATGGAAGGGGTGAAGAGCAGAAACTGAGTGAGATGGAAGTCTGGCCATCACAGGTATAGGTATTGGGGGATCAGGTGCTCATAGTGTGCCCAGAGGGTGAGTTAAGTCAACTGGCAGAGAGAATATAACCACAGGAAGGCCACACTAAGGCCACACTTACTTCCAACCTAAAAAATGACCCCTTGAAACTCTTTCTTCAAAGCTTTGTTCCATCTCAGCAGTACCTAAAGAGGTTATAAATAATTCTGTGCTGGGGATTCCAGAATTGCTAGTTTGCCATCATCATCTGAAGTTCTTTTCTTTAATATGTATTTTATTGGCCAGGCCCAGTGGCTTACATCTGTAATCTAGCAATTTGGGTGGCTGAGATGGGAGGATCACCTCAGGTCAGGAGTTCAAGGCCTGCCTGGCCAACATGATAAAACCCCATCTCTATTAAAAATACAAAAATTAGCCAGGTGTGGTGGCACGTGCCTGTAATCTCAACTACTCAGAAGACTGAGGCAGAAGAATCACTTGTACTTGGGAGGCAGAGGTGGCAGTGAGCCAAGATGGCACCACTGCACTCTAGCCTGGGAGACAGAGTGAGACTTCATCTGAAAAAGCAAAACAAAGCAAAACAAAACAAAAAACACAACTCTGTGTGTGTGTGTGTGTGTGTGTGTACGTATACACATACATACATATTATTGCTATTGGTATTCTTAATTATATCATTAATGATACACCATCATTATTATTACTATTTTTATCATCATTAGTTTCTAAAATCAATGTAATAAATCCTAGAGGAGAACTAAATGCTCATTGGACACAAACAGCTAACGAATAGTATTACGCATTTTTATGAGATGAAAAATATAATGAGAGAGAATAAAGATGAGAGAGAAGAAGTGAGGGAGTTAAAGGACCTCACTAATGCTATATTTGTCCATTTATAAAATGGATTTAGGTTCAGTTCTTTTAAGCAAAATAATTTTCTCATTCTTTAAGAGTTTGACTTCTTTTCATGTAAAAGTTTAAAAGTTAAAAAATAAAGTGGACAGAAATCAGCTTAATAATGGGTAATTTCCCATTAATATACTCTGTGAGCATCCTTACAGGGACAATTTAGCAAAACTATTTTACCACTTATTGAGATGATTAAAAATAATCTGATTATGAAGCCAGTAATTTAGACTAGTACTATTTAAGCCAGGAAGAAATCAAATCTATTCTTCTTTTATATTCTTTCTCTTCTTCCTTTTCTCTTTCTCAAACTATACAAAATTTCTAAAGCAAATTCAAAATAAAATTGGAAATAGATGTTTGAAGCAGTGTTCTTGCTTCCTAAGTTTCCATTCACACATTTATCTAACATTTATTTAAAATGATGTTGTTTAACATTATTTTAAAACCTTCACAACCACAGCAAATGTATCTATGTTGGACTCAAATTTAAAACAAAGATGCAGAGAGAGTCGCATGATGTGCTCATTGCTATACAGCTGGTAAGGATTATTACTTACCAGAAGTATAAATTAATAAGATTTTGCAGCCATAGTAGAACCAAGAGACTGTAATTCTAGAACAGTCATTTTTTGAAGTAGTTGTTACTGTGTGTCCTCATAGTTTATGCTGACTTTCTGTATCGTCCCCACCCTCATGTTGAAAGAGTTCTAGCACTAGGCAATTATATGTAATTCCCTATGTTCCCTTTCACATATTGTAAATAAAAAGTTTTCATATTCAGGGATAGAACATTTACAGAAAAGTACACTAAATAAAATATTCATCAGTGAATTTCTTCATTGTGGTTGTAGTTTGAATAACTCTGATTACTAATGTAATTGAACATCTTTGGCCATTTTGTTATAGTTTTTGTGAAATGCATGTTTAATTATGTTGCCTACTTTTCTTTTGGTTGATTTCTCCTTATTGATGTGTAGGAGTATATTATATATTCAGATATGAGCCCTTTGTGACTAAGGCATTTCAAATAATCTTTTTTCCATTTTGTGATTTGCCTTTTTGTTCTCTTAATGATGTCTTCTGATACACACACAAATATTCTCTGTTGATTTAGTCCAATATATCAATCTTTCTTTTTTTTCCTGTTTAAAAAGTCTTTCCCTATACCAAAGTCCTAGAGATTTTTCTCCAATATTATCTTCCAAGAGATTAATTTTTTTATTTCTCATTAAAATGGAAAATCAATGTGGAATTGATTTTTAAGTATGGGGAAAAGTAAATGTCATGACGATTTTTTCATGTGGATATCTAATTATTCTAGGACCAATTAATGGAAATATTATACTTTCCCATTGTTTGAAAGTATCATCTTTTTCCTGACTTAGGTTTAGTAAGTCTGTCAAGCTATCTATTCTATTGCTCTCACTTCATCTCATATTGTGCCAATACTGCATACTCCTAATTAATGTAATCTTACAATTATTCTTGATATTTGGTAGAGCATGTTTTCTCACTTTATTATTCTTCTTAAAAGTATATCCATAATTCTTTCTCCTCTGTATTTTCATATACATTTTAGAACTGTATATAACATAAATTTCACATGTTAATGTAGACACAGAAAAATTATTGGAATATTTACTTAGATTTACATTTTTTGAATGTTTGAAGACTTGGTTATTGTTACTGAAAAGAGAATTTGTTCTATAGTTGTTGAAAAAGGTGTCATATATCTTCAGTATACTAATTGTGTTCTTCAAAACTTCTGCATTTTAATAATTTGTCTATTAGTAACTGCATGGAATTGTTACTAATTCTAGAATTTTTGCTGTAATTTTTGTTTCTTATGATAATAAATATGCTGTAATTTTTGCTTCTTATTTTCAAGGGTATGTTATCTGTTAACAACTTTCAAATGTTAATATTTTATCCTAGTATATCTGGTTATACTTGATTATGTATTAGAAATTTTATTTAAATATTATTTAGAAAAATAGCTTGGGATCTAGAAATATGTCCGTTTCTTCTAGAGAAAATAATTGTATGTTTCTGACAGATATGTGCTAGCAGCAGTACCCAGGAATAACGCAAATAACAAACAGTCGCATGAGTTAAAGTAATTAGAAGCTGCAGTCAGGGATTGTTGTTCAGAAAAATAGAACAAAACAAATAAATAAACAATGTAATTACTCACCACCACAACAGTAATAAAACCTCAGCATGTTAATTTACTAATTCATAAGGTAAATTTACTTCATCAAACCATAAAAGTTTGTCTGATAATCAGCATTCAGAAGCAAAAACATTTGTAAAATTCTGGCAGTTAGGAATCTCAGATAATAAATAATACTTCCAGGCCTTCTCTTTCTAAAAGAAAGACAAGAAGTCTACAAACCTCAATTTAAATCAGTTTTTTCTTTTTTAACAAGATTGCTGACTTGGAACATGGGATACAAGTCTCCTCAGAAAGAAGATCAGTTACTAGTGAATGAACGTATTTCAAATAAAAATCTGATAGAAGAGAGCCAGGACTATCCAAGAATCCACAGGAAGACGTTGGGATGCAGAAAAGGAAAGCAGCAAGAGTCTTGCAGAGATAGATCCTTGAGAAACTCACAGTCCCATGGGAGTGCTTCTCTGCTACCCTCACCCCTGAAATAATTTGCTGACTGTCAAACTGATGGTGAGCTCCTCTACCCTAGTGACCCTAAGCAATGCTCTTTGTGGTAATTTGAAAACTTCCTGGCAACAGAAAAATGGTGGCCTGCTCATGCAGGTATGCCTATACTCCTGCCAGGTCAGAACTGAGATGGAAAGTACCACACTGGTTGCACAACCATCCTGTTATGAGCCACTGCCCTGCCTGGGGAATCTCAGGCCTTGAGTCATCATACCAACAGACACTGCTTACCATATCCCACAACCCACTCTGACTTTGACAAGCGTAAGGGGCCAGTGGATCCCACGGGAGCTGCAGAACTCCTGGAGACCTAACCCTCAGTGTGGACTACCCCTATGGGTGGGAAGAGTGCACTTGCCATATCCCCTTTGGAATAATTGCTTAAGGAAGCAGCACTGGTGGTCCAAAACTGATTTTGAGAAGCAGTCATCTCCTGTCCTCTGTCCACTTTTTGGGCACACCAAAGCCATTCCTTGCCTGGGGGCAACATGCATGCACTTATATGAAGTGTTTCTTGTGCTTTTCATGACAGTTCTACACCCATTGAAAGTAAGCCTGTGCTACTTGGGCTTACATAAAGGGCAGGGCCCAAACCCTCCTCCCTACACAGAGTGGCAGTGTCCCAGCAGAAGAGAGCAGACTAGACATCTGCAACAAAATTGTCTGCTCTGTACTCAGGGAAGAAGGTCTGCCCTGAGCTGATTTGGGTAGTAGACAACAAATAGGTAGGGATATCCATGATCCAGAGCCACATTGAAGCCTGGAGCAAAAGGACAAAGTCAATAAACTAAAAATCGGTGAGCCCTGTGACAGGAGCATGAGAAGAAAGATGATATTCTTGTTTCTAAGGATAAGGAGCTATTATAAACCCAACCTCTGCTCCTTTCTCTGAAACTTCAGAGCACCTCAACATGATCACCCCACCACTTCACCCTCATCAGGGCTGGTGCTGCCACCCATCATCAGCCTTCCTCAGAGTAAGCTAGCTCTTACCCTTAAGTGACAATTACTAGACTTGATCCAGGACTGCACTGCTAAATGTAAACCTCATGCCAAAAGGGCATAATGCTAGTGTACAAGATAAGCTTCCTGAGTCCTCCATGCCCTGAGCCCTGCAGGAAATAGTGTGTCGGCTCATACATCCAATATATCACAACAACAGGCAGCACCTGAGAAAGCCAGTACACAGAAGTTAGCCACAACCAAGGAATCCATACAGAACCTTGACCCTTAGAGAGTACCCTGAAGTGAAGCCAAATGAATATATACAACACACACCACAGTTGTGCCCTCAAGGGAAATAACAAGAAATTAAAAAGTTTCACCAAAATTATAGTACATTAAAAGACAGTAACATGTCCCTCAAATAAAAAGGAAACAGTGCAAGAATTCTAGCAGTACAGAAAAAATAAAGTCTAAGGTGATAGGTTAAGAATTGAAAATAAGGATTGCAAGGAAATTCAGTGAGGTCCAAAAGAGTTGAAAACTAACACAGAGAAACCACAACAATGCTTAAAAGCATGAAAGATGAGAAAGCTATATTTACAAAGAAAAAAATAAAACTTCTGGAATTGAAAAATTCATGAAGGGAATACCAAATTACTGTTAGAAACCTTAATAACAGACTAGACCAAGCAGAAGAAAATTTTTCAGAGCTTGAAGCCCAATCTTTCAAGTTAACTCAATCAGGCAAAAGTAAAGAGAAAAGGCTGGACATGGTGGCTCACTCCTGCAATTCTAGCACTTTGGGAGGCTGAGGTGTGTGGATTACTTGAGGTCAGGAATTCAAAACCAGCCTGGCCAACATATTGATAACCCATCTTTACTAAAAATACAAAAAAAAAAAAAATTAGCCACGTGAGGTGGCAGGTGCCTGTACTTCCAACTATTCAAGAGGCTGAGGCAGGAGAATCACTTGAACTCGGGAGGTGGAGGTTGCAATGAGCCAAGATCACGCCACTGCACTCCACCCTGGGTGGCAGAGTGGGACTCTGTCTAAAAAAATAAAGAAAAAAGAATTGTTTAAAAATTGAATGAAGTCTTTGAGAAATATAGAATTAGGTAAAGCAACAAACCATAAGACATTTCTGAGAGAGAAGAAGAAAAAGAAACCACTTGGAAAATATATTTAAGGGAACAGTTCAGGAACAACTCCCTATCTTTTTATCAAGGTCTATATGCAGATAATCTTGATAACATCTGTGAGATACTATACAAGATGACTCTCACCAAGCTCTATAATCATCGGACTACCTAAGGTCAAAATGAAAGAAAAAATCTTAAAGTCAGCTAGAGAGAAGAGCCAAATTATCTATAAAGGAAATCATTTGACTAACAGTGGATTTCTCTACAGAAGTCTTGCAAGCTAGAAGAGACTGGGGGTTTATTTTCAGCCTTCTTAAAGAAAAAGAAAACACCAGCCAAAACTTTTATACCCTGCTAAACTAAGTTGCATAAATGAAGGAGAAATAAATTATTTCCCATAAAATAAAAAGCTAAGGGAAGCAGCTCTAAATATGGAATGCAAGGATGTTACTTGATACCATAAAAGCACACCTAACTACAAAATTCACAGACTCTGTAAAGTGATAATGCAATGAAGACTACAAAGCAGTTGGGTCACAACACTATGACTGGAACAAATCCTCACATATTAATATCTCCTTAAACATGAGCAGCCCAAATGCTTCACTTAAAAGATAGATTGGCAAATTGGATGAAAAAACAAGACCTAATCATCTACTACCTTGAAAATGCTCATCCTGCATGTGATGACACCCATAAGCTCAAAGGAAAGAAGTGGAGAAAAATCTGTCATACAAATAAAAAAGCAAAAATTACTGGTGTTGCTATTATTGCATCAGATATAACAGTATTTAAACCAAAAATAGCCAGGAAAAAAAGAGAGAAAGAGATAAAGAAGGTCATTATGTAATGGTAAGGGGTTCAATTTAACAAGATTATCCTACCCTAAATATGTATGCACTCAACACCAAAACACCCAGATTACAAAACAATAACTGTGAGAACAAAGAAAGAGACAGGAAGACAGAAAATAACATTGAAGGACTTCAACATGCTATGGAAAGCACTAAACAGCACATCAATACAGAAAACGAGCCAATTCTGGGCTTAAATTTAACTTTTGACCAAATGAACCTACTAGACATCTATAGAACATTCTACTCAATGACTGCAAAATATACATTTTTCTTACTTGTGCATGAACCATTTTCAAAAGTTCATTACATGCTTGGTCGTAAAGTGTGTCTTAATAAGTTCAAGAAAATCAAAATAATATAAAGCATCTTCTCGGGCCTCAGTGGAATAAAATTGGAAATTGATACCAAGAGGAACTCTTACAACCACACAAGAGTCTGGAAACTTAACAACTAGCTCCTGAATGACTTTGGGTTAAACAAATATTAAGGCAGAAATCAAAACATTTTTTGCAACCAACAAAGATAGACAACATGTCAAAACCTCTGAGATACAAAAAAAAAGCAGTATTAAGAAGAAGGTTTATAATGCTAAATGCCTACATCAAAAAGAAAGATCCCAAATTAAAAACCTAACATCGCATCTTAGGGAATTTTTTAAAAAAAGAATAAACCAAACCCCAAGCTAGCAGAAGAAAAGAAATAACAAAGATCAACGACGAACTAAATGAAATTGAGACCCCTAAAAATAATACAAAGGATCAATGAAACAAAAAGTTGGTGTTTTGAAGGGATAAGCAGTATTGATAAACCAATAACCAAAAAAAAAAAAAAAAAAAAAAAAAAAAGAGAGAGAAGATTCAAATAAGCACAAACAGAAATGATAAAAGTGGCGTTACAATTGATACCACAGAAATACAGAAGATTCTCACAAACCAGCATGAACATCTCTGTGCACACACACCAGAAAACCTAGAGGAAATGGATAAATATCTGGAAACATGAAGCTTCCCAACATTGAACTGGGAAGAATTTATAATCCTGGAAAGCCAAGTAAAATAATGAATTATGAAATGGAATCAGTAAGAAAAAAACCTACCGACCAATAAGAGTCCATGACAAGATAGGTTCACAGCCAAATTGTACCAGACAGACATACAAAGAAGAGCTGGTACCAATCTTAACGAAGCTATTCTGAAAAATTGAGGAGGAGGGATTCCTTCAAATCATTCTCTATCAAAACAGTATCATCCTGATACTAAATTTAACAGGGACATAACAAAACAGAAAATTACAGGCCAATATTCCTGATTAACATAGACACGGAAATTCTCAACAAAATACTAGGAAACTGGCTGAGCACGGTGGCTCACACCTGTAATCCCAGCACTTTGGGAGGTCGAGGTGGGTGGATCACCTAAGGTTATGAGTTCGAGACAAGCCTGACCAACATGGTGAAACATCATCTCTACTAAAAATACAAAAATTAGCCAGGTGTGGTGGCGTGTGCCTTTAGTCCCAGCTCTTCAGGAGGCTAAGACAAGAGAATCATTTGAACCCAGGAGTCAGAGGTTGCAGTGAGCTGAGATTGCACCACTGCATTCCAACTTGGGTGACAGAGTAAGACCCTGTTTCATCAAATAATAATAATAATTGCAATCATTCACAACCTAATAAGTAGGTGGTGTATAAAGGGAATAATCTTTTATCTAACAGTTATGTTTTGCTAAACAGTATTACAAATACTCCTTTCCAAAATCCATGGCAAAGATATAATCAACCCTACTTATGAGAAAACTGAGGCCTAGAACACTGAGGGAAGTTGTCCAAGCTTTCACAATTTATAATGGCACAGCTGGAATTAAATTCCAAAAGTATCTGACAAAAAATCCTGCTCTCTTAACCACTACAACAGAAAGTGCTTCATTCCTGGGTAACATTTGGCATTGGGTGTGAATTAAATACACAACCCTAAGTGAGAGAATACTGTTTGAAGTATCTATTCTTATTTAATCCAATTAAGTTTTTTTTTCAGATCTCAGATTATTTCTTTGGACGCAGTAATGACAACACAATGTGATTCATATTATGAGATAAAGCCAGTACAAACCCACAGGGCTAGAAATACATTCTTATGGAATAATAGAGGGATACCCAATAGAGGAGGTGCCACTGGAGTTCTTATTTGAAGGCATAAAATTTCAAAGGAGGAAAGTCAGAAATCAAAGAAGGTAGACTTAACAATTTGTTGGAGCGCATGCTACAAAAGAAAAAAGTAGAGGGGTAATCCTCTGAAGAGAGAAAGAGGCCAGATCAAGGAATGTCAGTAATCCCAGATGAGATTTGGAGCTTGTCCTGGAGGCAATGGAGTAAAATAGAATGGAGGGTGATGCTTTTGTACTGAGCTATTGATACTGGTCTGAACACTCTCATATCTATTACCTGATCCAATTCTTATCACAATGCTGTTATGGTTTAAGATATATGCAATTGCTGCCATTCTCTAGCTTAAAAAAAACAAGGCAGAGAGGAAGAAGCTACCAGTTTCAATCCATATAGCACATTAGAGGAGCCAATGAGCAAGAGACAGACACTCCATTCAACTTAGCTATAGCAGGGTTATAGCTATGAAGACACACATTTAGAAAAAAAGCAACCTCGATGGAGCGAAATCATTGGAGTTTGAAGTTCAGTTGCTTTCTATTTCTGTGAATTGAAGAAGAATGCAATCTCTCTTACCATTGGTGTTTCTCTCTGGCCTCTGTCAATTTTACATATAAAATTGTGGTAATTGTTATTTTTCTCCTGGGACAACAAAGAATACATGATTAGAGTTCTGCATTTGTATGTTAAGAGGCAGTCCTCTATTAGTCTCTCATATTTTTACACATTTTTATAAGCAGAAATATCATATCTTTTTTCCAGATGATCTCTTCAAATATATTTGTAGAGCAGACAGCCTTAGAAGATGGAGATGGTGTCTCCCTCTAAAGCAAAGGACAGGTTTCCTTAAGGCCTTGGAAAACATAGAGTCTTGCTTAGATCCAAATTGCCCAGTACAATAAATATAATGTCTCTCTACGGTACAAAAAACAGGCATACTTATTGCCTGATATAAAAGGTATGGGTTCCCTAAGCTGTTTTCCAACTGTAATGATACCTAATGCAAGTATAGATATCCTTGTATCTTTGTGATGTCCTGTGAACTGGGGCTCATAGAACCAGCACAAGAAAATGCTGGTATTCTGACTACTGCTATTAACTTGAAAAAATGAGGTTATTTCCTTTTGATCCAGGAGTATCATGTCTCTGGTCAACATCCAAATAATAGCGACAGGCAAAATTTTTAACGTTAAGCAGGGTAAAGTCTCAGATGCTTCACAGTTCTTAACATGGCTTAACCCAAGATAACCCACATTCAAGTGGCTGCTGTGGACACATATGGCCTCTATCACTGCATGACAGAGTCACCTGGTTTCATGAAAAAACCTGGATTCAAAAAGTTACCTCGAATGAGGCACAGTGGCTCACACCTGTAATACCAACACTTTGGGATGCTAAGGTGGGTGAACTACTCGATGTCAGGAGTTTGAGGCCAGCCTGGCCAACAGGGCGAAAACCCGTCTCTACTAAAAATGCAAGTTGAGGCAAGACAATTGCTTAAACTGGAGGTGGAGGTTGCAGAGAGCTGAGACAGCACAGCCCTGCATTCCATACTGGGCAACAGAGTGAGACTTTGTCAAAAAAAAAAAAAAAAGAAAAAGAACTAAGGCAGAATCAGGGATCAGAATTATTGTAAAGAATAGTTCTCCTGGAAGATCACTTTATAATAGCAAAACTCCTTATTCTTTTTCTGCTTTCCCACTATTGATACGTTATTATTCTAACACACTAAAACTAAAGAGCCATCTTCCTTTCTCCCTGCTATGTAAATGCTAACTAATTAAGGGATGAGGTTGGGAGTTCAGAATGGAGGCTGGTCTCAATCCCAGCTGGGATGCTTTAGTTTTCCCCAGACTGCTCCAACTATTTATATCTCCTAGC
This sequence comes from Sapajus apella, assembly GCF_009761245.1. Lineage (NCBI taxonomy): Eukaryota > Metazoa > Chordata > Mammalia > Primates > Cebidae > Sapajus > Sapajus apella. Next base: position 6,462,432 of record NW_022436997.1, read on the forward strand.
TGTGAACCTAATGGTCACTTTTCATTCCTTAATGCTTTTTAGCACTCTGTGGCATAATATTTGAGTATCAACACCCTTATTCACATTTGTCTTTTTCCATTTCCTTCCTCCCACTCTAGGTTTTCTTTCCAGCTGAGCTCTTTGTATGAGTAGCTCCTGATTTATGCATACATGTACATTCTTAATATTGTTAAACTGTTGGTGTTTTAGATGATTTTGTATTTGAGCTCTTCATTTCTCATTCTGCCCACTCTCATCTATGCCAAAGACATAAACTCTCATCAATATCTATATCTATACATCTATCTATATCTATCCATCTACCTACCCACCTATTCTAAAATTCATATCCAGTTTTCTAAATAAGAAATGTGTGTGAACTTTGAACTCATAAAACCTTGCCATTCACTCCATATGACTTATTTCAGTAACTTAATACCATTGAACCTTGGAGTTATTGCTACCATTATATATTTTATATGATTACACTATTATTTTAGGGGATTAAAAACATATATCTAAAGATCTTTGCAAAACAAAAAATACCTAGAAGCTTGTATGAAGTGTCTTGTAATCAGTGATGGCTATTTTACCTTTCTTAATACACTTTATCTAGAGTGGTGAACTATTCTTTTTTTTCTCCCTTCATATTTCTTTCTGTTAGTGAAGTACACTATCATTTACCAAATTTCTCAGGATAGAAACCTGATACCTGCCTTTGCCCTCTCTTTTTTGCCTATGTCCCTCATTCAGTGGTTACTAAATTTTACTGATATTACTTCAGGAATATATCTGGAATCTAAGTACCATTGCCCAATTGCTCTTCTATTGTTTTAATGTGAGATAGTCTCTATTTGACACCTGTATCTCCAAGCTTCCAGTCTCTTTCCATTCAATCCATTGTTCACACTACTAAGAGTTTTGACCTAACATACCAACCCCCTCTGTGCTCTACAGGTATCTTACAATATCCAAAGCAAAATATTTATGATTAAAATTACCTCTAGCTTTGTGTGTGTGTGTGGGGGGGGTGGGGGCTATGTTTCACACCACAACTCATATCCCTCATGCCTGATGATGAAAATGTATTTATATTTCTGAAGAGAGTATTAAAACAGTGCAAAAGAAAGAGATAAGGGTAATAGTGTTGGTAGAGCTAGAGCCATAGAAGGGAAGCTGACTGACAGAAACTGAGCCATATAAAAGGGAACAAGTTCCACAATCATAGTGATGCAGGGAAGAAACTAGGAGTAAAATATTCTAAGGTCACTCTTCTGCCCTGTAATCTCCTGCTAGTGCTGTTCATTGCTGGAACCCAATCTATGCCAATACAACAAGGAAGTCAAGGAGATGATCAATCAACAATGAATAGGATATAAAAAGGAGGTGGAGTGGAAGTTGGTAGTAGAGGATAACCAGAAGTTACACTTCTGTTTTAGATGGACACTATCTCCATCTTCTAAGGCTGTCTGCTATACAAACATCCTTAAAATGATTATTATTTCCATTTTTCTTCTCATTACCCAAAAACTGGAGTGAATAATTTAATGAAAAAAATGAGCAAAAGACCTGACTAGACTTTCTCAAAAGAAGACATAGAAATAGATGAGTATATGAAAAAATGCTCAACCTTACTAATAACAGGGAAATGCTAATCAAAACTACAATGAGATATTATCTCATCCCTATTAGAATGACTACTATCAAAAAGACAAAAAATAACAAATGCTGGTTTGACTATGGGGGAAATGTGGACCCTTGGACACTGTCAGATTTAAATTAGTACAATTATTATGAAAAACAGTATGGAGGTTTCTCAAAAAATAGAACTACCATATGATCCAGCAGTACCATTGCTGGATGTTTATCCAAAGGAAATAAAATAAGTATGTCAGAAAGATGTCCACACTCCCATGATTATTGCAGCACTATTCATAATATCCAAAATGGAGAATCAACCTAAGTGTATATGAATAAAGGATGGATAAAGAAAGGTGATATATAGGCAGAATAGAATACGGTTTAGTCATGAAAAAGAATGAAATCCTGTTATTTTTGGCAAAATAGATGGACATGAAGAACAATATATTAAGTAACAGAAGCCAGGCACAGAAAGACAAATACTGGGTAATCTCACTCTAGATCTCTAAAGAAGTCAGTCTCATAGAAGTGGAGTCGAATGGTGGTAGCGAGAGGCTGAGGAGTGAGAAGTAACGGATAGGAAGAGGTTGATTAATGGATACAAACTGTGGCTGGACATGAGGAATAAGTCCTTGTGTTCTATTGCAAGGTAGGGTGACTATGGTTAAAAATACTGTATATTTCAAAATAGCTAGAAGATTTTAAATGTTCTTATAACAAAGAAATGAGAAATGTATGAGGTGATGGAAGTGCCTAATACCCTAATTTGACTTTTACATATTACACACATGTATTGAAACATCACAGTATACCCCATAAACGTGTATAATAATTTGATTTCAACTAAAAACAAAATTCAAAAAATTTATTTCAGCTTATTTAAATTTCTAGATAATTGAACTCTGGTTAAATGGGTTTGCATTTGTTTGAACTGAGCACATATTGTTTTATATGCACTTAGAGAGCAATTAAGATAATTCTCCTGCCTGCTCTTCATTTTACCATCCTTCCATCCCCAACTTATTTTTTTATTATTTGTTCATCAGAGAATCTTATAATTCAGAAGAGCTGATTCAGAAGAAAAATTCTCATAATTAAAAATTGGCGGAATATCCACACATGCCTCTTAGGTAGAACGATGAACAGGCAATCTTTCTTAGCTTTTTATGCACAAAGAACTTCAGCAGCATTCCAAATGTGGCTTTCTGGTTCTTGTCTAATCAAAGCATACGCAAGAAAGGAAAATGATATAAAGCTTCTTTTTCTCCCACTGTGATTTTTATTCTGGGTCATCATAGTTCTCTCACATACCATTCTAGACTTTAAACATTTCTGTCAAATTAACTTCCGAAATCAGAATAGATGATGTCCCAGAACAACCTCAAGAGGTACAATGTTTCACAGGTTGTTGTCTTTAATCTCAATTTCTAATTAATGAAATCCATCATGATGATTCATCTTACTTTACTGTTTTGGCTTATCCACTTTTCTTGTTTTCACTGCTCTATGGCATTTACTGAGGAAGACGTAAACAAAATTGGAGATGATGGCAGGAAGAGAGGTAATGAATGAGATAAAACAGTATTTTTAAGGAGACCCCCCAAGCCATTCTGCTTTCATCCAATGAACATGACTACAGCAATGGCGTCACAAATGGGGTCACCAGTCACCATCCTTTAACTGAAATAACACAGAAATCTTTTTACTTCTGTATTTTTTGTTTAACATAAGTCTCCACACATGTTGTTTCACTTTAGAATTTCCACTGTTGTCCATCTTTGTTTTCTCTGGTCTCCCATGTAGAATTAATTTTACAAAATTGCATAAATAGTAGATGTCTCCATAGGGAAAATATACCCAAGAACAAGCCATCAACGTGTTAAAATAGATCATCTCACAGACACAAAACAGTCCTGCATAAGTCAGCATAGCCTCTCATAAAATTCAAGACTGACTCAGCACACATGGGTAGTCATTAGTTCTCCAAAGCATCATTCTATTTCCTTTATGACTTAGCAGCCAGATTTTAAGAAGTCCATAATCAGAGGAATCAAACTGGCTTCTTAATTACTGAGATCACAAAAAGTGTTGATGGCCCCATTAGGAATAAATGAAGCCTTGACATATAAACTCATGCAATTGGGCTATTTGATACTGAAGCTTCCTTTCCTGAATTTGGTACCTCAAGCAAAAATTATCCTTACAATTGTTATCATTGAGTTATTATTTATACAATTCTATCTCGTCATCTAGGAATACACAGATGCTCTGTGATTTAATGGGAAAATATGGTTGTCTTTTTTTAAAACTCTTTCTGAAAAGTCAGATGATATTAGTGGAATCTAATATAGATAGATCAACAAAAATCCTTTAGAAAGTATGGCCTTTATTTAGGAAACTTCACACTATATATATGAAAAGAAGTTTTATAATTACAAGGCAATGTAAATTAGTGTTTGAATACATCAACACTTATTCTCTCATTATCTTTTCAGCCTGTAATAGAATTAATCAAAATCTCACCTTCTCCATTAGGCTTTATAGTCTTTCAAAACCACTGGAATCTTTGAATTTACATAACTGGTCCTTGCCCTTACCACTTCCTTATCTTGAAAATGAAATATGAAGTCATTTTGTTCAATTTTTTTTGTGTAACATAAATTTTATTTCTTTAGCTGCACTCTAGGCTTGCTAAGGCCAGTGACTATTGTGAAGAATTCCTCTAACATTCTCCCTAGTACTGTGAGGACACACAATAATTATTGTCTTTTAAAATATTTCCTTTCAGCTGAAAATTAAAAAAAATAAAACAACTAGTCACTTATATTCACAAAGCAGCAGCTAACTCCCTAAGTTTTCATAAAATAATGTTTAATAACAACTTGATAAAGCTATAAAATATAAAACCTGGATTTGAAGATAAACCTCTTTATTATCATCTCATATTTATTGTTAATATACAAGGTTTCTCTTGTAGTATTACAACTGTTGGTTTAAGTTAGCTATTTTTGTCTATGAATCATCTTTTTAAAGTTTTGTTACCTGCTATCCTTGTCTTCTAGGAGCCCAGAATTGTGAATATATACATAAATTATATATATTTTTTATTCTTTAAAATATGTATATTTTAAAGACATTCTTTATTCAAAGCATTCTTACTCAGATGTCAACAATTAATAACATGAAAATAAAGCTCTTCTGCTTGAATAAGGAGTTGGTCCCAAAAACCCCCTTTGGCTTCCCAGACTCCTCTAAGAACTGTGGATAGAATATTACCAAATTTTAAAATGGCTGCTCTGATTCATGCAAGGGCTAAACAAATTGGTTACCTGAGAATTGCCCGTTAAAACAAAGACGTTTCTGGCTTCCTTTTTTTTTTTTTTTTTCTGAGACAGAGTCTCACTCTATTGCCCAGACTGGAGTGCATTGGTGTGATCTGGGTTCACCACAACCTCCACCTCCCTAGTTCAAGCAATTCCTCCTGCCTCAGCCTCCTGAGTAGTTGGGACTACAGGTATATACCACCATGCCTGGTTAATTTTTATAATTTTAATAGAGATGAGGTTTCACCATGTTGGCCAGGATGGTCTCTATCTCTTGACCTCCTGTTCTACTCACTTCAGCCTCCCAAAGTGCTGGAATTTACAGGCATGAGCCACCGCACCTGGCCCTGGCTTCCATTTTTATATTCCCCACACTTGCTGGTTTATGTTATTATTCAAAGTGACCATTCTGGCATTTTTTGGCTGGCTTGATTCTATTCTTTCTCCATTATTCCTTCATTCCTTTTCTCTTCCAGTCCTTGACATGCCTGTTTTTAAGCCTTACCCACTCCTGCCCCAACATGTGTATATTCATGAGACCAGCACACACAGACTCACAAAAACACCAGTGAGCAGAAATTCATCATTGTTACACACCAATCAGCTGGATCATTGTGCCTATGATTATAATTCAGTTGTTTGTAAAGGAAGCCAAAACTACATAAGCAGATTTCTTTGCAATCTGTTAATTTCACTGTTTCAACCACAGACTCATGTCAACCTCTGAAAACCCATTGCTAGGTCATCTGTCTAGAGTGGTCAATTTTGTAATTCACTCCAACAGCAAAAGCTGAAAATGGCCATAATCACATCATACTGGAAAGCAAATGAGCACTGAGCATTCATGATGGTGGGACTAGATTGAATGCATTTGACACTAAAAGAGCTGGCTACCAGTTGGAAACAAAAGCTAAGAATGCCAGTATGTTGTTTATATGCAAAACTCTAAGTAAGATTTCACTGAATTGGCAGGTTTAGTATAATATTGATACAAATTAGGAAAAACAATAGCACTAATAAATAATATTTATAAGAGATAATGTGCTGGAAATGACTCAATTTGTCATCACTGAAACATGTTTAATTATTTATATATAACTTCATTCCTTACCTTAGTAAACATATTATATTGAATATATTTACAGTAACTTTTTAGAATTGAAGGTCATCATTGTGAATTGAATCAAGCAAATCAGTAAAGTTAAGCCTTAGTACTTCTAGTAATGGCAGCAAAGCAAAGTAGACACATGAACACTCCCATAGAAAAAAATTATTAAAATTATGATGAAATATAATATAAAATTGTTAAAGGCACTGTACAGCATTCAAAGCAGAGAAAAAGGAAAGGAGATTCAACTCACAAAAAATTGGAAATGAAAGGGAACGACCTATAAGTTTACGTCCTTCTAGTTTAAGGATGTTGTTCACCTCCCAGATTGACTTTGCTGGCACTGGATACTTTAAGGAGTAAAATTATATTCGCCATAGCCTCAAAATGATCTCTTCCAAATATGTATTAATTACTATAGTGTTTTAACATATATCTTCAGATTTTTAAATATTCCTTTTTTTCCAAATGTGGAGCGTAATTCAGCTTAACCCTCCTCAAATGTGGGCTGAAGATGGTGATCCATTTACTACAAATTGTGTACACAAACAGAAAAATTAATAACTTTACAGTGGAAAGAACTTACAGATATCACTTCAACCAAGTTTCCAAGTTAGTATCACCATCTACAAATCATGATGATACCTTGTTCCCACTGATATGATGTGATGAAAAGGATACTTCAATTATGTGACATCCTTCCAAAAAAATCCATATCCTCTGTGAATCATGATAAAGCATCAGACAAACAAAAAATGGGAAACATTCTACAAAATATTTGACTAATATTCTTTGAAGGTGTCAAGGTCATAAAAATAGGACAGATGGAGAAACTCTCACAGATTTGAGGTGTCTACAAAGTCAGAGCAACTAAATGCAATTTAGTATTCTGGATATTCCAGATTGATTATCTAAGGATTGAAAAATCTGTGAAATCCAAATAAAGCCTATAGTAAAATAACAGCATTGTGCCAGTGTTAATTTCTTAGGCTTGTCATTTTTCTTTGGTTATGTTAACATTAGGAGAGGCTGGGTAAAGATATATGATGAACCTCTGTACTATTTTTGCAACTGTTCTGTGAGTCTAAGATTTCAAAATGAAAAGTTAAAACAAAAAAACAAACAAACAATAATATCCTCTCTTACCTCCATCATACACTATGAATTAGCCAAAAACTAGTACTATTACTAATTTCTCACCTGTAGGTAACCAGGACAGAGTCTGTTATTTCTGGTTCCACATCTGTAAGGCAAGCTGCTGCTATGTCCAGTATATGAAAGGCCTGAGATATATTATTGATTTGATATTAGATGGGATTTTTATATAGCTTCACAGACAGGCTAACACTCTGAGTAGCATCAAAACAGGACAAGATTGTTAAATTCACAAAGGAACAGTGAAATGCATGCCTGTTTTGTGGTAGGCCAATATATCACTAAGCCAGGGTGATAAAGAATATGGAGAGGACAGATGAAGTTAAGTCAACCTAAAGGAAGGTCCAAATAAAAATGACAAAATTCTTCCTTATGTCCTGGGTGGCTGTGCTTCTTCATCATCATCGTTATGTCATGGAGCCCTAGGCTATTTTCCCTGAACTCAGGGAGGCTCCCACCTTGGCATGACCGAAAGAGTAAATGTATCTGCATTTGAAATTATGGTCACTGAAAAGGTAAACTCTTTTTGGGATACAGGTTGTCTCTAAGGCAAACAGTAGCTAGAAAGATAAACTCTTTTGAACCAATATAACAATCAAAGAAACAAATTCATTCTAAAGAATTACACATACATGCATTAGCATAAAAAGAAAATACTCTTTTAAAAAGAAGATAGAGTGATAGCGTAATCGAGGCAGATGCAGGCAAATAAAAATACCTATTTAAAGAAAACATATAATTTGGTATTTGTTGAAAAACAAAAGTAAATCCTAACCATGGAATTCTTAAATTTGATATGTTCATGAAAGTGATTTAGCCCCATTTATGTTATAGATATTTCTGTATCGTGGGACATAAAAGGATATAAAGGAGAGATAAAATATATTCCAGTCTAGCTGGTTTGAGAGATGAAAATTACTGGTCGTGACCTCCCTCAGATCTTGCAATCAGTAAATTACGGAGCAAGTTCTATGGTTCTTGGTTCCCTAACTTAGACCATACTACATAATCTTAGCCTAATTTTTGCATTAAAACACAGCAAAAAATGATCCTTAATGAGTACAACAAAGTACCATTTGTGCTTTCCCACTGCGTATTTTTGGTATGGAAATTACTATTTCTAGAGTATTCAAAAAGGGTATGTTCTTTTAAGCAAAGATTCTGCCTTACAAACATGTTTTTCAAAATGCCCATGTTCAAGATAAGGTATGGTTCAGCACATGCCTAACTTAGCACACTGTCTAAATAAGTGCAGTCTGAACTACTGTACATTTTTTTTTAATAATAAGAAAAGAAGAAAAAAGGGAAAAAAAGAAATGAAGGAAAAGAGAGAGGAAGAATGAGAAGGACTCCCCAAAAATGGTGGGGGTGGCAGAGGAGGGAAGAAGGAAGGAAAGAGGCATACAAAGGAGGTGGGCAGTTTGGGTTCTTAAAAGAACACTGCATGTTATATGCACATGCAGAGAGAAAGATGTATTTCCAAGCCAAAAAAATCTACTCCCCAGCAAGGATGAGATAATGGAAAACAAATTACATCCTTAAATAGTCATTGTGCCTTCTTATAGAGTCCTAATATATACAATGTTCAATATGTACTTTAATTAATGGTTCTCATTTGAGAGATGAAGAAACTGAGAGATACAATTTTGGGGCTTAAATTAATAGAACTTGTTAACATAAGATCTCCATTTAAGATATTTTCCATGATAACACCGAGTTACAATACTAGAATTTAAATAATGTTAAGGGCCTCAAAGATTCAGTTTGCTTATTTTTTTCTCAATTTATGTTTATTATGTGTACTTAAGGCATATAACATTTTTTTTTATAAATAGACATAGCAGAATAATTACCACAGGTAAGCACTTAATATATCCATCAACTTTCATACTTATTTCTTTCGCATGTGTGGTAAGCACATCTAAAATTTGCTCTTTTAGTAGGTTACCAGTATGCAATACAATATAATTAACTACAGTCCTTCTGCAGTACATGAGATAATCCTACATAACTGCAAGCTTCCATATTTTGACCAACATCTTTCCATTTCCTCCCAATCTTTGCCTCTTGTATCTACTGTTCTACCCTCTGTTTCTTTGTATTCAACTTTCTTAGATTCCATATATAAGTGAGGTCATATTTTTTGTCCTCTATCTTTCTTTCAATTCCCTACTGGTTTTTTTTATAGTTATTACTATACCTTTACAATATAATTTGAAACAAGAAAGTATGATGCCTCCTACTTTGTTTCCCTTTCTCATCCATATTGTTGTGAATTACAGCAACTCCATTTTTAAGGCAGAATGATATTTGGTTGCATACGCATACCACGATTTCTTTATCTATGAATCTATCAATAGACATTTAGATTGTTTCCATATCTTGGCTATTGAGAAGAATGCTGCAATGAAGATAGGCGTGAAAATATTTCCATGAGGTGCTGATTTCATTTCCTTTGGGTATATACCCAGAAGAAGGACTCCTAGGTATAATGACAGTTATGTTTGTAATTTTTTTCAGGAAGCTCCATGCTGTTTTATATAATGGATACAGCAATTTATATTCCCATCAACAATATACAAAGATCCAATATTTATTTTCTGGTGTTTTGATAATATGTATCTTAGGTGTGAGGTGGTATCTGTTTGTGGTTTTGGGTTGCATTTCCTGGATAATTAGTAATGTTGAGCATCTTTTCATATATCTGTTTGCCATTTATATATCTACTTCTATGGAGAAATTTATATTCAGGTTATTTGCCCATTGTTTAGTCTTTTTTGTTTGTTAGTTTTGCTATTCAGTCATCTAAGTTCTTTATATACTTTGAACACTAGCCCTTTTCAGATATTTGGCTTCTAAGTGTTTTCTTTCAGTCTATTGGCTCCCTTTATATCTTGATGGTTGTTTTCTTTGTTATGTTGAAGCTTTTTGGGTTGATGTAATACCACTTGTTAATTTTTGTTTTTATAGCCTGAACTTAGCCTAGTGTTCAAACATTCCTTTCCAAGGCCAGTTAGAAGGAGTTTTCCCCCATGTTTTATTCTAAGAATTTTACGGTTTCACTTCTTACATTTAAGTCCCTAATCCATATGGGGTTAATTTTTGTGTGTACTATAAGATTTGGGTTCAGTTTTTTCTTAACTATTTTTTTTGGCATGTTGATATCCACTTTTTTTAAACACCATTTTTTGAAGAGACTATCCCTTGTCTTTTGTGTCTTCTTGATTGTCTTGTCAAAAAAATAATTGACCGTGTATGTTTGAGTTTATTTCTTGAGAAACTCAAACATACATGGTCAATTATTTTGTTCCATTGGTCTGTGTGTTGTTTTTATACCAATGTTATCCTGTTTAATTACTATAACTTTACAATATAATTTGAAACAAGGAAGTGTGATGCCTCCTACTTTGCTTTCCTTTCTCAAAATTATTTTGGCTATTCAGGATATTTTGTGGTTTCATGTCCATTTTAGAATTTTTTTCTATTTCTGTGAAAAGCATTGAAACATGTATAGATATTGCATTGAATCTGTTTATCTCTTTAAACAGTAGTAAGTGTATTTTAACAATATTAATTCTGCCATTCCACAAACACAGGATAGTTTTCCATTAATTGTGTCTTCAATTTACTTCATCAGTGTTTTATAGTTTTCAAAGCACAGATCTGTCACTTCCTTGGTTATATTTATTTCAAAGTATTTTATTCTTTTTGATGCTATCATAAATGGGATTTCTTTTTAGATTGTTTTCCAGATACATCAGTATTGATGTAAAGGAATACAACTAATATTTGTACATTGATTTTGGACCATGTTCCTTTTGTGAATTTACTTACTAGTTCTGACAATCTTTTTGCATCATCCTTAAGATATTCTTCATACAGAATCATGTTATCTGCAAACAGATGCAAGATTACTTCTTTCATTCTGATTTGTATGTCTTTTATTCGTTTTTATTGTCTGATTGTTCTTGCTATCTTTTCCAGCATATGTTAAATAGAAGTGGGAAGAGTTGGCATTCTTGCTCTGTGCTGTATCTTAGGGAAAAAACACTCAGTTTCTCCTCATTGATTATTATGTTCGTTACGTGCTTTTCATGAATGTTTTATTTTTTAGAACATTTTCTTTAAATCTGTTCTATTGAAAGATTTCATCATTAAAGAATGTTGAACTTTATCGAGTACTTTTTCTGCCCAATATTGAGATGATCATATTTTTATCTTTCATTCTACTAATATGGTATGTCACATTGATTGATTTGTGCATTTTAAAACAATCTTGCATCACAGGGATAAATATCACCTGATCATGGTGTGAAATCTTTCAAATACCTTGTTGAATCTGTTTTGCTAGTACTTTATTGAGGCTGTTTGCATCTATGTTCAGCAGGGATATTGGCCCATGGTTTTTATGTGGTGTCTTCGTCTGGCTTTGATATCAGAGTTATGCTGGCATCATAAAATTAGTTTGGAAATATTCTCTCTAATTTTATTTTATTTTTAAAGCTTGGAGAAGGATTGGTATTAATACTTTGAATGTGTGATAGAATTTGGCCATGAGCTACCTGGCTTTACTTGTTGGAAGGTTTTTGAGTGCTACTTTCATTTCTTTATTGACAATTTGTCTATTCAGGCTTTCTAATTGTGCTTGATTCAATGTTGGTAGGTTGTATCTTTCTAGAATTTTTTTCATTTTCTATAAGTTATCCAATTTGTTTGCATAATTATCATAATTGTCCCTTATGATCATTTCTATTTATGAAGTATCCATTGTAATGTCTTCTCTTTTCTTTCTGATTTTATTGACTATTCTTTCTTATTTTACTAGTTATACTAGCTAAGAGTTTGGTGATTTCATTTTTTCAAAAAGCTGACTCTTAGTTATGTTGACTTTTTCCAAAGTTATTTTATTTTCTATTTAATTTATTCCTGCTCTAATCTTTATCATTTCCTTCCTTCTGGTAGCTTTGAATTTAGCTTGTTCTACATTGTCTAGTTCCTTGATGTGTAATGTTAGGCAGGTTATTTAAAATATTTCATCTTATTAAATATAGGTGTTCATCTCTATAAAATTCCCTCTTAATACTGCTTTTGCTGCATCCCATAAATTTTGGTTTATTTTAGTTTTGTTTTCACTAATGATGAGATTTCTAAAAATTTCCTTTTGATTTACTCTTTGACTCACTGATTGTTAAAGAGTGTGTTATTTAGTTTATACATATTGTGAATTTTACTATTTGTTTCGTTATCTAAGATGATCTATCCTTGAGAATGTTCTTTGTACAGAAAAGAAGAATGTGTATTCTGCTGCTGATGGATGTAAAGTTCCATATATGTCTGTTGAGTCTGTCTGGATTTCCTATATATAATTGAAAGTGGAATATTAAAATTTCCTACTATTATTGTATTGCTGTCAGTTTCTCCTTTTAGTTCTGTCAATATTTGCTTTATATCTTAGGTGTTCTGATGTTGGTGAAAGACACATAGAGATATACACAGTTATTATTATCTTCCTGTTGAAATGACCCTTTTAAGATTCTATAATGGCCTTCTTTTCTCTAGAAACAGTTTTTAACTTAAAGTATGGTTTGTCTGATGTAAGTATAACCACTTTTGCTTTCTTTAGATTATCATGAAAATAGTGACCAAAGGTTTCTTATTTGTAAAATACCTTCAAAATAAAAATAACTCATTTTGGAATTTATTTTGAACTGCCAGTAATTAAATACTCATTGACTATAAGTAATTGCACTTTGTAGTTCAATTAACTATGTGAAAGCATCTCCAAAATGACTAATCTTGCATATGTTTCCCAGCAATTCTAATTATCTCTCTAACACCCCTTTGTCTTCATTACCTTCAAAGAGTATGATAGGTAGAAGGTATGGAGTAGGAACTATCACTAAGTATGCTATTTGATCACTGTATGGCCTATGTTTATCTACATTATGCACCCACACCTGAGTTGTACCCCATCTGCCACTTCTTTGCTTGCTTAGGTATTCTACCAAGTTTGTCCTTTGTAAGGAAGGAAAAATATTATTCCTTCTACTCATGCTAGATCATGGCTGAGGGCTCTATAACAACAGACATATTAGCAAAAAAAAAAAAGCATAAACATTTAGGTACTATAAATTGTATATGACATTGTAACCTTAATTTTAAAAAATGAGGACCTGAAGAAATGACTAATGCTGAGTACTTTTATACTCAGTTTGATGAAGAGTAAGTAATCATGGAGAAATATGATAGGACAAAAAGTATAATTGAATGGTAATAAAAGAGGGAAATTTAGCAAGGTCTGGTTGTTTAGATTTGTCTGTCTGTGTCTCTGAGTGTTCAGAGATAACAACGATCTTTTCTTCCGGGTATAGAAAGGACACTTCTCACATGAAGGGTCTTATAACCTGCTTCAGGGAAGAACAGAAAATTCTTCCCCAGTTATGAACCATTTCTTCGGAGAGCAGCAGGGGGAAATCAGAGAGACTTTCTTGCTTCTGTTTTTTCAAATTTCTTTAGCTTAAAACGTTCTGTATCTCAAAGTGCCATATTTTGGAGTAGCATGTCCTGAAACCCATCACCTTCCTATTGCAAGTTCTACTTCCTCAAAACTTCCTACAATAATTACAATCCATAAAATTCAAACATACTGCTTAGCATTTGATTACAGTTACTCATATCAAAATACTAAGCAGTAATTCCTTGATATCCTTGCAGGATTTGTTCCAGGATATCCCTCCGAAACCAAAATCTTTGAATGCTCAAGTACCTTATATAAAATGGCATAGTATTTACATATAAACTATGCAATCGTCCCATATACTTTAAATCATCTCTAGATTACTTATAATATCAAATACAATGTAAGTGCTACGTAAATAGTTGTTATACTGTATTGTTTAGGGAATAATGACAAGAAAAAAAGAGTTTGTAGGTGTTCAGTACAGAATGAGAATGAATTATATGTATTTTTTTCTTGGCAGTAAAATTGTATATGTTTCTTTTTAAGCAATTAAAACACAATTTTTACAACCAAAGATTCAGTTTGTTTAAATTTTTACCACTTAACAAGTGAAAGTCATTGTTAGTTTCCCTGACACAAAGGGCAAAGAACTAGCTGCCCCTTTCAGCTATAGTGAGCTACATCATTAATGCTACACATCAGACCTTGGAGAGTCATTTTTCCATTTAATCTTCCTGGCTTTCCTTTACAATTCCTCCCCATATTTCTCATTTGAGCTGATATTTTATATTGCTTGAGCTCAACACAAAAAGTTAAATTGGGTATAGGAAATGTTCTTTTTTTTAAATGAAAGTATTTTGCTTAGAAGGATGATTTAAAAAACATTCAGATAGATTCAGTGAGAGTATATGCTATGATATGTTGAAAGAAATCTACTTCACAAATAAGATAAGATGTTTTTGAAAAAATGCAAATGACCTCAAAGGCATTACATTGAATATAACTTTGAATAGCTTTTAAAAGAATTGCATCATGGAAAGACAGGTCTCTAACGTAGAGAGGAAAGGAATCACACAAATACAATTCTAATACTTGGTTGAAAATGTGGAAATCATGTTTCAGAAACAGAGTACCATTTATAAAAGTAAAAAGCATTTGCTTTCATTGCTTCATGTAGCCTACAGAAAAAAAAAAATGACAAAAGCCAACACATTTTCTGCCACTCCCCACTCAGGTAAAGATGGCAGACATACTACCAAAAAGTTTCTTATTGTTCATTTGCAGTTAATCTTCATATCCTTCTCAAGCTGTAGATGACATCTATCATCTTTCTTACTATATGCATTAGTTGTTCTAAGTATTTCACAAAAATTAAATTATATAATGTGCTGTATTCTGCCACTGGCTTCTTTCACTAATTATACTAATTTTCAGGTTTATCCATGTTGTATTATATGCCAATAGTTAGTTCTTTATTACTGAATTACTGAATTATATCAGCTATATAAACAGAAAACATTGTTTATACATTCATCATTTGATGGATATTGGGTTGGTTCTAATTTTAAGCTACTATAAATAAATGCTTCCATTAAAATCTTTGTGTTGTCATATATTTAATTTTTCTTGAGTAGAATACAAGGTAGACTCCCAGATATGGATTTTCTGGGTCACGTTTATTTCTTTTTTTTTTTTTTTAAGATTGTCAAACAGCCGGGCGCAGTGGCTCATGCCTGTAATCCCAGCACTTTGGGAGGCCGAGG
>NW_022436997.1:6477981-6536677 GCF_009761245.1 Sapajus apella
AAAAAAAAAAAAAAAAAAAAAAAGAGTGCCAAACAGTTTTCCAAAGTGTCTAGCCCATTTAACATTTCCAATTAACCTTTAACCATCAATGTATTAGGGTGATAGCTTCTGCACATCTTCTTTAACTCTTGTCATTATTCATCTTTTTGAGTATAGCCATTCTAGTTGGGTGTATAGTGGTATCTTATTGTAGTTTTAATTTGTATTTCCCTAAATATTAATGATGTGTGTATACATTACAGTGTTTAATTCTTATTCTTATAACTTCTTCGGTGAAATGATGATGAAAAGTTAGCTCTTGTTTTTTTCTGTCTTATAAATTACCTTTTAAAAAATACTTTTGTATATTGGATACACGTTATTTATCAGGGAATCTACCTTGGAGTCTACTCAAGAAAACATATAATTTTCAAATAATTTCTCCCTATTTGTATCTTATTAATTTTTAATAGTATGCTTTAATAAATTTGAATTTATCAATTAATAATTTTTCATTTCTTTCTTTTTTAGTGTGGTGCCTTCTTTTGTTTTTAGAAAATATGTTTTCAAATTATAATTTTTACACATTTGTGAATTATTTTGCTATTTGCTTTTAAAGGTTTTTTTTTTTTTTTAGTGGATGCTCTAGAGATTACAACATGCATCTTAACCAATGGCAATATACTTACAAATAATATAAAATTCATTCTGATAAAATATGAAAATATTGTTTTACTGTGGCACAATTTTCTTTTCTTTGTACTATTACTTTACTAAATATTTATGGGTTGTATAAAGTCAGTAATAATGTGTTAAAATTATTGCTTTATACCATCTCATATATGTATTGTACTTTGGGCCCTTAGGTACAAGTGCACATCCTGCATCCTGTAGGATTGTTGCATAGGTACATACATGCCATGGTGGTTTGCTGTCTCTATACCCCCGTTGCCTACAACAGGCATTTCTCCTGGTGTTATCCCTCCTCATCCTCCTCGGCCCCCACTGACCCTCCCCTTCCCTCCCTGCCACCCCTGCTCCCACATATCCCAGTGAGTGTTGTTCCCTTCCCTGTGCCCAAGTGTTCTCGTTGTTCATCACCCACCTATCAGTGAAAACATGTGGTGTTTGGTTTTCTGTTCTTGTGTCAGTTTGCTGAGAATAATGGTTTCTAGATTAATTCATTTCTCTACAAAGGAAAAGAACTAATCGTTTTTTATGGCTACGTAGTATTCCATGGTGTATATGTGCTACATTTTCTTTGTCCAGTCTATCATTGATGGGCAGTGGGGTTGGTTCCAGGCCTTTGCTATTGTAAACAGCACCACAATGAACATACGTTTACATGTGTCTGTATAATAGAAAGAATTATAACCCTTTGGGTATATCCAGTAATGGGATTGTTGGGTCAAATGGAATTTTTATTTCTAGATCCCTGAGGGATTGCCACACTGTCTTCCACAATGGTTGAACTAATTTTACACTCCCATCAACAGTGTAAAAGTGTTCCTATTTCTCCACAGCCTCTCCAGCATCTGTTGACTCCAGCTTTTTTAATGATTGCCATTCTAACAGGCATGAGATGGTATCTCAACGTGGTTTTGATTTGCATTGATCTAATGACCAATGACGATTAGCATTTTTTCATATATTTATTGGCTGCATAAATATCTTCTTTTGAAAAGTGTCTGTTCATATCCTTTGCCCACTTTTGAATGAATTTTTTTTTTCTCGTAAATCTGTTTTAGTTCTTTGTAGATTCTGACATTAGCCTTTTGTCAGACGGGTAGATTGCAAAAAATTTTTCCCATTCTGTTTGTTCCTGGTTTACTCTAATGATTGTTTTGTTTGCTGTGCAGATGCTCTGGAGTTTAATTAGACACCACTTGTCTATTTTGTCTTTTGTTGCCATTGCTGTTGGTGTTTTAGTCATGAAGTTCTTGCCTATGCCTATGTCCTGAATGGTTTTCCCTAGGTTTTCTTCTGGGGTTTTTATGGTGTTAGGTCTTATGTTTAAATCTTTAATCCATCCGACATTAATTTTTGTATAAGGTGTAAGGAAGGGGTCCAGTTTCAGCTTCCTACATATGGCTAGCCAGTTTTCCCAACACCATTTATTAAACAGGGAATCCTTTCCCTGTTGCTTGTTTTTGTCAGGTTTGTCAAAGATCAGATGGTTGTAGATGTGTGGCATTGCTTCCAAGGCCTCTGTTCTGTTCCATTGGTCTATATATCTGTTTTGGTATCAGTACCATGCTATTTTGAATACTGTAGCCTTGTAGTATACTTTGAGGTCAGGTAGCATGATGCCTCCACCTTTGTTCTTTCGGCTTAGGACTGTCTTGGCTATGTGAGCTCTCTTTTGGTTAGATATGAAGTTTAAAGTGGTTTTTACCAGTTCTGTGAAGAGAGTCAATGATAGTTTGATGGGGGTAGTATTGAATTTATAAATTACTTTGGGCATTATGGCCATTTTCTCAATATTGATTCTTCCTAACCATGAGCATGGAAAGTTTTTCCATCTGTTTGTCTTCTCTCTTATTTTCTTGATCAGTGGTATGGAGTACTCCTTGAAGAGGTCTTTTATATCCTTTGTTAGTTGTATTCCTAGGTATTTTATTCTCTTTGCAGCAATTGGGAGTTCACTCATGATTTGGTTCTCTGTTTGTGTGTTGTTGGTATATAGGAATGCTTGTGATTTCTGCACATTGATTTTGTATCCTGAGACTTTGCCAAAGTTGCTTATCAGCTTAAGGAGATTTTGGGCTGAGACGATGGGATCTTCTAAATATACAATCATGTCATCTGCAAATAGGGAAAATTTGACTTCTTCTTTTCCTAATTGAATGTGCTTTATTTCTTTTTTTTGCCTAATTGCTCTGGCTAGGACTTCCAATACTATATTGAATAGGAGGGTGAAAGTGGGCACCTTTGTCTAGTGCCAATTTTTAAAAAGAATGCTTCCAGTTTTTGTCCATTCAGTATGATATTGGCTGTGGGTTTGTCATAAATAGCTTTTATTATTTTGAGATATGTTCCATTAATACATAGTTTATTGAGAGTTTTTAGCATAAACGGCTGTTGAATTTTGTCAAAGGCCTCCTCTGCATCTATTGTGATAATCATGTGGTTTTTGTCTTTGGTTCTGGTTATGTGTTGGATTACGTTTATAGAGTTGTGTATTGTGAACCAGGCTTGCATCCCTGGGATGAAGCCTACTTGATCATGGTGGACAAGCTTTTTGATGTGCTGTTGGATTCAGTTTGCCAGTATTTTATTGAAGATTTTTGCATCAATGTTCATCATGGATATTGGCCTATAGTTTTCTTTTTTGGCTGTGTCTCTGCCAGGTTTTGGTATCAGGATGATGCTGGTCTCATAGAAAGAGTTAGGGAGGATTCCCTCTTTTTGTATTGTTTGGAATAGTTTCAAAAGGAATGGTACCTGCTCCTCTTTGAACGTCTGGTAGAATTTGGCTGTGAACCCGTCTGGACCTGGACTTTTTTTGGTTGGTAAGCTATTAATTGCTGCCTCAACTTCAGACCTTGTTATTGGTCTATTCAGGGTTTCAACTTTTTCCTGGTTTAGGCTTGGGAGAGCGCAAGTGTCCAGGGATTTATCCATTTCTTCCAGATTTATAGGTTTATATGCATAGAGTTGTTTGTATTAACCTCTGATGGTAGTTTGTATATCCGAGGGATTGGTGGTGATCTCCCCTTTATAGTTTTCTATTGCATCTATTCAATTCTTCTCTCTTTTCTTATCAGTCTAGCTAGTGGTCTATCTATTTTGTTGACCTTTTCAAAACACCAGCTTCTGGATTTATTGATTTTTTGAAAGATTTTTTGTGTGTCTATCTCCTTCAGCTCTTCTCTGGTCTTAGTTATTTCTTGTCGTCTGCTTGCTTTTGAGTTAGAGTTTTTTTTTGTTTGT
The DNA here is from genome assembly GCF_009761245.1 of Sapajus apella. Taxonomy (NCBI): domain Eukaryota; kingdom Metazoa; phylum Chordata; class Mammalia; order Primates; family Cebidae; genus Sapajus; species Sapajus apella. Next base: position 6,481,894 of record NW_022436997.1, read on the forward strand.
TTATTTGTTTGTTTCATCTTGCTGCTTTAGCTTTTTCCATTTTGATGATAGGGTTTCAGTTTTAGATATTTCCTTGTTTCTCATGTGGGCATTTATTGCTATAAATTTTCCTCTTGACACTGCTTTAAATGTGTCCCATGGATTCTGGTATGTTGTCACTTCATTCTCATTGGTTTCAAAGTACATTTTTATTTCTGCCTTCATTTCATTGTTTATCCATTCATCATTCAGGAGCAAGTTGTTCAGTTTCCATGTGATTGTGAGGTTTTGAGTGCTTTTCTTAATCCTGAGTTTTAATTTATTGTGCTGTGGTCTGAGAGACTGTTACGGTTTCCGTTCTTTTGCATTTGCTGAGGAGTTATTTACTTCCAATTATGCGGTCAATTTTAGAGTAAGTGAAATGTGGTGCTGAGAAGAATGTATGTTCTGTGGATTTGGGGAGGAATGTTCTGTAAATGTCTATTGGGTCTGCTTAGTCCAGATCTGGGTTCAAGTCCTGGGTACCCTTGTTGACTTTCTGTCTCGATCTGTCTAATATTGCTAGTGGAGTGTTAAAGTCTCCTACTATTATTATTGTGCGGCAGTCTAAGTCTCTTTGTAGGTTGTTAAGAACTTGTTTATGAGTGCTCTGGTTTTTGTTGTTTATTTGTTTCTTTTTTAGTAATCCATCGTTATCTGTCCTAAATCTGTGAAATATGTTTCCTAAGGGCTATGCTACTCTGTGGAAACAACTTGAGGCAGTAAGTCTTTCATGCTCTGCTGTCACCACTGTGTGTAGAGTGGAGAATACATTAAGCATTCAGAAATTGTACAAGTCCTCAGGCTATTTCACGTATCTTCTATGCATGCAGATAGCCACAGTATAAGTATGTGACTACTGTGGATCTTCTCTGGCTTCTGTATCATATATACACAATGTTAACACAAATATGCTTATTCTAACTTTGACCAAAACCACTAGCTAAAAAATACATTGGTCTTCTCCATTTGCTTGCTGCTGAGATTATCATTTTCATTAACAACGACATTAGGCATGAGCAGTACCCACTACTCCAAATTGAATGAGGAACCTTTGATAGAACTATTCTTATACTCTTCCTAGTCGTGAAGTGATAGCCATGCTAAATTTGTAAAAGTAGAAGTGAAGGTTAGAGCTTCTCAGGCAAGAATATCACATACTTCTACTGTTTTACTAAGTACAGCCGTTTTTCAAATATAGATGTTTTACATCTAGGTCTTTGGTTAATTTCCAGTGTGCAAAATCTATTGTTTTTCTAAGTTTTGTCTATTTTATTGTTTACAAACAGAACTTTCTAATTCCATAACTAAGCTAAAATTGAATTTCCCTTGCCTTTATTTTTTGACAGGTTTTTCTTCTATATTTAAAAAAAAAAAAAAAAAAAAACTTCACATATTCAAGATGTGATTTGCCATGGGGCCTTCCTTTTTGTCCTTTTTCTCTTTTGACTTCCCCTAATTGTGTGTCTTTTATTTTTTTAGCAATTTTCAAGATTTTCTCTTTATGAGGTTTGTGTGTGTGTGTGTGTGTGTGAGAGCGAGAGAGAGAGTGAGAAAGAGAGAGAGAGAGAGAGGGAGAGCAAGAGCGAGAGAGAGAGAGAGAAAGAGTCGTAAATTCTGAATGTGGTTCACTGAAGCTGAATTTCTTTAATCTGTGATTTGATGTTTTCTATCAAACTCAGAAAACTTTCAGCCAATATTTCTTCCAATATTTTTGTGCCCAATTTCCCTCCTTCACCTTCTGAGGATTCACAAAAATCTTAGGCCAGCTGATTTGTTTTTCACAGAAATTAAAGGTTTGTAGGTTATTTTCCTCTTTTTATTCTATTTTGGATAATTTATACTGCTCTGTCTTTATGTTTACTTTTGCCTTCATGTGCTATATATGTTCAACTGATACATCCAGCAAAATTATCTTCATTTCTTTTCTCATATTTTTCATTTCAGCATTTTTCATTCTCTTGAAATTACTCATTTGATAGTACACATTTTACACATTTTTGTTAGATTTTTTTATTACACGTATTATCATTTTAAAATGTAGATAATTCTTACATTTGAGCTACCTATGTTAGTTTCATGTTTCGCCTCCTGATGATAATTCACTTATTTTTTCTTTGATTGTTTCATAATTTTTGATTAAATATAAACATTATGTGGAAAGAACTAGAAAGAATTTAGCAAGTGTAAGCCTAGCAAAAGACATGCTCCTATTTTGTTGTTGTTGTTGTTCAGACTGTTGCCATGGGACAGAGATTACTAAGTCAATGTATATTTGTGTTTGGTCAGGTCTTTGCTCAATCTACTCTATAGTTGAATTGGTCTGGTTTTTGTTCTTGCTTTAGATTCAGTTCAACAAAAATTCTCAAATATTCTGAGGGTAGAATCGCAACCTTCCCTTTAGTAAGGCTTAGGATCTAAGTGTCTGCTGGTTTTCTTTCTTTTCTCTTAATCTACCTTCAGCCTTCGGTTGGCTCTGTGTGTCCTTACCTGAGGTTGGTCTTTTTAAACTCTTCTGCCTCTTCTCAACCACAGGATTGTTCTCAGTGTAAATAAGAAAATGCCTGGAGTGATTCTCTCTGTTCTCATGCCCTTATTTCAAGCTTCAGTGTTCCCTGCAACACCTCGGTTTTAGTTCACAGTGGTAGCAGTAAGTTACTCATCTCTCCTCTGCCCCCTTTTTCTACCACAGATAGATGCTGTCTTGTACTTAATCTAAGTATCTTCAAATTTTCCTGAATATGAGCCAAAGCTCCCTCAAATTCACCAATTTATTTACCATCTACCTTATAAGCATTATCAGACTATTGTCTCTTCTAACTACAATAGGGTTTCTTTACAATAATTTTTACTTGCCAATTAATCCATACATTTCTTTACTTGTTTATCCGAGTTTATTGAACACTTCTAATCTGTCAAGTTCATATTAAGTACTTTAGATTTCATTAATATATAAGATGTGATCCTTAAATCTAGAAAATCTGTGATCAAATACATGTAAAAAAATATTTAGGTCAATAGTTGTAATTCTGTCATCTAGTTTTCAGCTCATAGCTCAGCCCATTAAAAATTCTTTTTTTTATGTTCAATGACATTTTTATTGAAAGTGATTGTAAGATAATACATTTTTAAATAGAAGACAGTGTTTTATCTATACTATTGTGATGTCAGAGTGCTTTTAATATAGTAATTATTGAAAACATAATTACTTCCAAAGACTCTGATAGCAAAATTATCATTGTCCTGGATCATATATTTTTGAAAACTCAGTAATAAAACTACTTCTGTCAACTAAATATTATGCCATATATTTAAAGGTATAAGAAATGGTTTCTCTTTTCTTTGTAATGTAAATGGACATATTAAGAATTGTAGCAAAACATAAATTTTACATTTCCTATTTTAAAATCCATATATTAAAACTAGAAATTTGAAGTATAAATTTTTAACCAGAGATACATAACTAAATAGTACCAGAATAATAATATAACTGTGAGTTGCTGGTGTTAATTTTGTCAGGTTATTCATGGGCAGATGTCAGATGACGCTATGCAACTTTTAAAATGTAGGAATCACATATGTCTCTATATTTTGTATGATATATATCATACCAACAAAAAAAGCATATTGGTACTTATTTATGATCTAATGACCTTCTAAAAGTTGCTCTCTTAAGATCTTTAGCCATCTTGACTTTCTGACATTTGCTCAATAACCTGGCCTTTTCTTGTTGCTGTTGTTAACCACTTTGTATTAAGCGGTCAGTATTTTACTCTGAGATTAAGAAAGAAAATGTCATCCTAAACATACTGTTAAATGGCTGAATGCTCAAAATAATGCTGTCTGTATCTGCTATTACATGTATGATTTTATTCACAGTACTATTTCTTAAAAAAAGAAAGTTCTTAAAGGACTGTAACTCATGTATTCTGAGGTCATTCACAGCATCTAGCTCAGAACTGACAGTTAGTTGATTTTTAATAACTACTTTTGAAGCATAAGACTTTTTTTAAGTAACAATAACTGCTACATTTATCTTCAGCTTAAAAAACATTGTATCACAATGGAAAAATTTTCCTGCACTGTAAAATTATTACAAAGGATACTATCTCTACTTTATTAATAATTTAAAATCTATTATACTGGGGACCTAAGGATTGCCCTAATCCTGTATAGTTTTCCTTATGCTACAATGAATTTCTCAATTTATTCTACTGATCAACACCCAATCACCTTTCAGACCAGTTCAAACACTAACCTTATATGATGCTTTTCCTGAGTTTTCCACATAGTCTAGATGCCCCCTTGTAATTCTAAAGTATACTGTAAATATGCTATTTAGTAACTATGTAGTATATGTGTTTCGTTGTGAACATTTTTTATCTCTTCTTCTAGTTTACATCATCAATACCTTGAAATATATCTGGTAAAATAAACATATATAATAGTTATTTCATAATTACTTGCTGGATTACCAAATAAATACAAATGGAATAAATATTTGAAGGCCTTTAATTCTTTTTATTTTGTTATTTTCAAAAATTTAGTTTCATTAGTTTGCTCTAATAATTGGTGTTATAAACAAATCCTAGACTACTAGATTAAAACTAACAACCTAATTTAAAAGATGTATTGAAATGCAGTTGGGTGATTGATAAAGGGAAAATTATTTGCACCATTTATATGAAAAATACTCTCTTGATGGGTAAGAAGGTAATTCCACAAAAGTCAATATGTACATAGAAGGTTGCAATAAAAATTCAAGAAATTCCTAAATTTAAAAATTATATTTTCAACTTTTGTTGAAATAAAATGTTTATCTCTATCACTGAATATATATATATATATATATATATATATATATGTTTATATATATGTGTATGTATAATCTATTTATCTACATATCTAATATATCCTTCTTATCCATACATGTAGAGATCCTTATATACATTTAGAAGGGATATATTTATATGGTATCTTTCTTAGACCCAGTGAGACAATATCTGTTTTTTTTTGTCTTTAATACAGGACACACACATATTTTTTTTCATGGTTAATTTCATCTTTCTCCTTTTATTTCTTTCAATCCTTCAATTTTCTTTCCTCCTTTTCTCTCTTTGTTCCCTCCTTTCCTTCATCTTTCCTTTATTCTTTTTTCCTTTCTTATCTTCCTTCCTTCCAAATCACCTTTCTTCCAAATTTTCTCCCCTAATACTTATTGAGAAAGAACTGATATCAAGATTTCACCCTCCATCCTGTAATTCTACTCAGGCAAGGCTCAGCAATGAAAGATAACACTTTTAGTGAGGCTCTCAGGGGTCCAATTTTAAAGTCACTTCTTCAAAGAAAATCATCCATTTTTAAAAGGACTAGGTTATGTCTTCTACTGCATGATTTCTAAAGGCTCAATAATTGTCTGTATTAGCACTTACCACAATTAAAGAGTTATACTTCAGAAAATTGTATTTTTATAAAATATCAGCATCCTGCAACAGGATGTTTATTCTTTTTTGTTTAAACCCACAAGTTTGTTTTACCACTTACGTGTTCTTAGGATCCAACACAGGAATCATACATTATAATTCTCATGTTATAAATACTGTAAAGTTACATAGTACTATAAAATATACTTAATTTTCTAGGACTCCCATAACAATGTACCACAAAGTGTGTGGCATAAAACAACAAAAATGTCTTATCTAACTTCTCTAGAGGTTAGAATTCTGAAATCAAGGTATCTTCAGCCATGCTCCATCCAAAGCCGCTGGGCGAGGATCCTTCCTTGCTTCTTACAGCTTCTGGTAGGCCGAGGTGTTTCGTGATTTGTGGCAACACAACTCCAATCTCTGCCTTAGTCTTTACAAGGCAACTTCTTCTCATTTTGCTTCTGTCACGTCTGTGTCTAAATTTACCCTCTTCTCATAAAAACACCAGTCATATTAGATTAAGGCACAATTGTTCTCCATTATTATCTCATCTTATCTAATTTCATCTCCTGCAGCCCTATTTCCAAAGAAGGGCATATTTTGAGGTACCAAAAGTTAAGAATTAACATATATTTCGGGGTCACAAATCAACCCATTACAGAAGTGTTCCTACCATCAGTGCTCATTTTCTGTCATTTCATGCCTATGTACAGACTTCAACTTCAGATCAGATACTAATGTTAGTTACTTAGTGAGACATTGAGAAATACAGATATCAAGGTTTCTTGAGGGAGTACTGACTATGAGTATGTGGGAAGAGTATTATCTATGCACCAAAATAATTATACAGCATCATGATTACTGAAATGTGAGTTGTATGCAAAATTGAATGCAATGAAAAGCCTGGAGAATGACTAAGTAACCTTAACAAAGGAAGATATATTAGGCAAATATAGGCCAGGTGTTACTGGAGTAACAGACACTCCTAAGATTTCGGTTAATTGAATCCCAAAGGTTTTATTTCTCATTCATACCATACATGTTCACCACTCATTTCTATGTTGTCTTCACTTCCGGACCCACATAGTGTAGGCTTCACTGTCTCAAACACTGAGAGCTACAGTGGCAGAAAGAAGAGAACCCCAGACTGTCTCACAAAGGTAATTAAATATTCTGGCTCAAAAGTGACATAACATCACCTCTGTCTACAAAACTTTAGCCAGAGAAGCTCCCATGTTCCCAACTATCTTTAAAAACAAGACACAGGCAAGTCAAATTCAAAATGTCAAAAACTAAAATATACTTTCCTCTAAAATGGATCATTCTTTAATATTTCATATGTCAGGTAATGGCCCCACAATCCACTTAATCATCTGTGAAGATAGCTACATGATATTCTTAACATTTTCTCTTCTTTTCTGATTTTAATTTAGTCATCATGTTTTATCTACTCAGACTCCTATCTCTAGAATATGTTCTCCTCTCTCTGCCAGTACTGTAAACACCACCATGAAAGCACTGACTCTTGACATGACCATTGCAATATTATTAACTCTTCGCCTTGCCTTTGTTCTTACTTTCCTGTAATATGTATCAGAAAATTTAAGCCTGACTAACTTCTCAGAACATACACCTAAAATACCAATTTTTTAAAAACTTCCTCTTGCTCTTATGCTAAATATCAACCTCTGCCATGGCTCTTGCCTATCAGCTTCATGTCAGTCCATTTGGTCTTTGAGCTCCAGCCAGGAAGGTCTTTGTCAGTTCCCTACTCACTTTGACATGACTTCATTAGCCTCTCTCACCCCAATTTTTTCGAGTTAGCCCTCCTTGTCTGTTATATCTCAGGTTGGACATTACTTCCCAAGGGAAACCCTCTCTGATGACTTTCATCATCCTCAATTAGGTCAAAGTCTGACATTCTGTGACTCTTCATAGCAAGTACAACCAAAGAGGAAAGTGAATTATTGGGATTTTCTTAATCCATGTGATTACTTTTATTCTCTCCATTTGAGAAGAGTCCATGTCTCTTTTGTAAACAATTTCCCAGCACTCAAAATAGTACAGTAACTATATTAGGCTTTGAAACATCCTATGTTTAAAATAAACAGTTATTTTTGTCGAGGATGAACCCTCTTCAACTTCATCTGAATTGGTTCTCTTAAATCCAAACTGTATTTCTTCTTGCTTAGGGCCTATAGGCCTGTATCTACTTGCTATCTATTGGAGAAAAAACCCTTCTGAGGGATATGTGAGTATCAGCTGCTGTATTTAATGACAGCCTTCAAACAGTAGCTGAGAGCAGATTGGAGCCCAGAGCTATTTAAATGTATGAAGGGTGGAGGAGAAAGTGTCAATTGATATTAGAAATCACAATCCTCATCACTCACAAGCTTTAAAATTATGTCCAAAAGCATTATAGCTTCAAATGCTAGCAAAGTTTTAATGATCTTCCAAAATCTTTGATATCAATGATGATGATAAGACAGCAAAGTGAAAACCACAGAGAAAAAAAGAAAGGATAAAAGGAATATGCTTTCTAGATTGTTTCTTACCTATACCACCTATATATTCCTACTGAATGATTCTTGCCATTACAATGTAATAAACATATCTTTCTCAATACCATTTCCTGGGAAATCTTCTGTGCAAACAAACAAAGCATGTCAGGGAGTTAACATATTGTTTGCCTACTTTAATAACCTTGGTTTTAGAATGAAAAAGCATTACTATAAGAATAGAAGGAAAAACCAATTCAATTTCTCTCAACACAGAACACTTCTGAGACTACAGTTATGCTGGAGTTTTCTCCCAAACACAAAGCAATTCTGGAGATGATTCTCCAGCAGATGTCAGCTGAGTGTCTTCTAATTCAATTCATTTCTGACACTATCTACCTGGAGAGAGTGTCAAGTCACACAGGTTGAAAGGCCCAGTCCTGCAAGACTACCCTTCATATGCCAGTCTCTGGCACAGGTTATGGCCTGTGCTTCTGACCAATCAGATGTAAATCAAGCTTCCTACTCCTACCCAATCCTTGGGTTCAATTAATTTGCTAGGGAAGCTCACAGAACTCAGGAAAACACTTTCCTTCCATTTCCTAATTTATTATAAAGGATGTTACAAAGGATACATGAACAGCCAAACAGAAAAGATGCTTTCAGCAGAGTATAGGAGAAGGGCATTGAGCCTCTATGCTTCTTTCAGGTAAATTACCCTCTAGGAACCCTCTAGGTGTTCAGTAATCTGGAAGTTGTCAGAACTTAGTTCTTTTGTGTTTTTATGACAAGATCATTAGGTAGTCATGACTGATTAAATTTCTGGTGTTTGGTTTGTCAACTCAACCTTCAGCCCCCATCTCCTCACTGAGAGGGTGGGACTGAACATTCCAACCCTGTAATCACCAGAACTAGTTCTCTGGCAACCATCTCCCATTTTAAGGGTATTTAGGGGCTGTCAGCCATCAGTCATCTCACTAGCATGCAAAAGACCATTTTATCACTTTGGAGATTCCAAGTAATTACGGAGCTACCTGTCAGAAAACTGAGACTAAGACCAAATGTATATGTCACAATATTACAATTACAAAATACCATAAAAAGTGGTTTAATTTAAATAATTTTATTCATCCTCAAATAAGAATGGACTATTTTATGAAAAGAAAAATAGAGATTAATATAGATCAAGCAATTAACCAAAGTCATATGACTTGAAAATAACTGGTGTGTGACTAAGAATTTAGTACTTCTGAATCCAAATCCTTTATTTTTTATTATATTATAACCTCCCTACTTCCAGATAGTCACTCTTCGCACTGCTAATATGGCTGTAGCTGGCAGGTGAAGATGACTTCAGTAGGTCAAAAGACAAAAATAATTGATTTATTGTCACTGAGTCTAAGAGGGCTGAGATATCCTGACATACCACTCCTTGATATTGTGTAATATGATTATAAAACATAAATATTAATCAGATAATTGATTGGAAAAGAGGAAGGCAATAGGAGATGAATGGCCCCTGAAGTAAAGTGTTAGGGAACAAAGACATATCAACTGGAGAAGATGGGTAAGTATAATAATGGAAAAACAATTCTAAGATTTTCCTTGCTGATATTTGGGGAAGATTCTGTATGTTGTCATTGTTGCATAGTTTTTACTTTGTTATTTTTGTTTCTTTGCTTTATTTTTGAGAACAGAGAATGTCTTTGGCTCAACATAGTCACAGGCAAGGATTTCCACAGATGACAAAGTGGCCTAATTACTTTGGCACAAAAAGGGGACTGGAATTCTGAGACATCTGAGTGAAAGACCCTCTTATAAACTTATGCCTCTCAAACAGGATGACAACACATGAAAAATCAGGAACATGACTCCATGACACCCCAGCAAGGACCAAAAATTTCAGGTTTATAAAGTGAAGTCAGTTCAAAATGGGGTATGTGTGTGTGTGTGTGTGTGTGTGTGTCAGTGTGCATGTGCACACTGGACTGCCTTTTCTATTTAAGTTCTTTGTTCATAATGTCTACAAGAGTTTTATAATATTTATCTTCCCCACATGAATAAACCTGATGGATACTTCAGGTATAGCATTTATGAGCAAATGGAATGTTTATTATAAGTTTCTTATTCTAAACTTTTGTGCCAGCATCATGAGAGACAGAGACTACATTGGCAATTTCATACAAGTATTCCCCCCATAAAGAAACACTTCTGGCCATCCAATATCTTTGCCCCTCATGTTTTTTTTTTTTTTTTTCCTGCCTGCAACTTTGGCCTTAACGAAAGTGAGAAATGGCTTTTCCATTCCACACAAAGTGTTGCCTTGCAACTGAAGAGCAATCAACATACAGAACTTGGAGAAGGGTGCGTGCCCCACATGAATGAACTAAAATCTACTTTTAGAATCATTTTCCTTATGATACTGTTCCTGATTTCAACGGCCTAAAAGTAAAGCCTTTCTTCTGAATATGACTCATTTGGAGCCAATGTTCTAAAGGTATATGAATGTGAATGCCATTGAATAATTTAATGGTACCGTGCAAAGCAAATAGAGCAGTTCAAGTCCTTGCCAGTGAAATAGAGGAAAACTAAACGCAAGAAGCTTAATCTGCACAAGTAAACTGTCCTACTCAAACACGTACAGAAAGAATCAGACGATTAGCCAGCGGCAGGTTTTTATATATAGCAAACAAACCCAATTACATGGGGAGGAATATTCAAGCACCACATAAAAAGTTATCAGAGGGCCTGCAGAGATTCCCCCTGGAGCTTCCAAGCACAGATTCAGTAGCCAGTAATTTCTACTTTCCTAGATAATGTGCAAGGACCATGGTGCTGATTAGCCCTTAAATCACACTCTCCCAGGAAAAGTAAAGCCTTTAATTTCGTTAACGGGCAGAGATGTGTCCTGGCTTTTTTCTTTTTCACCTTCAACACTTCTTTGGCAGTTTAAAGACATGGTGTGAGAATGCACGTCTGTGTATCTGTGTGTTGGTCGGCGCAAAAAACAGCGTTGAAGATTTTGCTCCTTTGAGATCTATACTAAGAATCCTCACTAAATTAGTAAGAAAAGTTTCTCCATTAAATCCAATTTGGAATCAGCATCTGAGTTTGAATTATGGGAAGGACTGTGTGTGGGTTTTTTCCCTAATATTATCTAAAACTAATCTCTCAAATCCTGCTGATATTTACGTTCTCTGGTGCCTAGATGGCAATGAAGACAGAGAAAGAGATGGGAGAAATGAAGTCAGTCATATGTCTATCTTTGTTAAATTAACTGAGAGCCTCTTGAAAGAAAGTTCATGCCCTGGTCACCCTTATATAATCCAGGACTATAATGATATCTAGTGCCTACTAGGTACTTGGTGCAAAAAACATTTTTAGTATTCACCATTTAGGAAGAAGAGAAGTATTCAAACCATAAAAGTAAAGAAAGAAATCAAAAGGAGGAAAATTAACAATTTTGTCTACTTAAAACAAATTGTACTGATCAGAATTGTAATAAAAACAAAAATAGAAAGAAACAAAAATAATTCCACCAAATAAGACAAAGGTATGAATTTGAATATATATTGGCTCCAGACAACTCATTAACACCTTAGCAACATGAACAAATAGTCCACAGGAGAAAAAACATAAACATAAAAATATGTTCAGGTTCACCATCAATAAAGTGTCGTTTTTATTTTTCAAGTTAGAGATAGCATCAACTGACATATGTTCAAGTTGACATACCATCAACCAACATACCAAAAACTAATATACGGATAAATATAAGGTAATATGACATTTGTCTTCATTAGAAAAGAAATAACTATAGGTATTGGATATGGTATACGATCATGAAACAATGTCAACTATCTTATATTAATACAATAATTCTGTTTTTATTTTTTCACTTCTTAGTCCAACTTGCTGGTAAATTCATAAATTGACAGACATATTTGTCATCCTGCAAATACAAGGCTTTCTTATGAACAGAGAATGAGATTTGCCCTTTCTCTGTGCCTCCTATCTTTCTACCTCTCATATGTAAAATGGATTTATAGATGCATCTGCTTTTCTTCCCTCACACTGAACATGGTCTAGTTACCTGCATCTACACAAAGCATTACTGAATATTCAGCTCAGGGAAAATAATAGAGCGAAAGTAAATATTAAACCAGCCCTCTGGAGTTTTCATGGTCTGCTTCTTTGCTGGAAGCAAAGATGGATAAAAGTATTTACCTCTTAAATGTTTACCTAATACTGTATGAAGCAATGACCTTAAATGGTCTTTACAGCTCATAGACCACACACACAAAATTATGAATGAGCAATTTTTATTCCTCTGAAACTAATGGTTTCGGTACACTCTCCTCCTCTTCTAGAGGACCGCCTATACTATTCACTGGTAAAATTACTATGATTTATAGATGGCAATGACCAAGTTCTGAATTTAGACTAAGGTGGGAGATGTAAAGGAATAAATAGCAAAGAAAAACTGTCAGAGCTTCATTAGAGAAGGTTTAAATAGTTGACTTGAGTTTCCAAACTTGACCTTGAGTAATCAATCAACTAGCAGAGCTTCCTATGTGTGAGGGTCTAAATTCAAGCTTCAAGTACCAGGCAGGTAAAGTAAATGAACCAAAGTATGGCAGGAGATCTGTCCTTTTAGGAAGTATCTCATCTACAGCTAGCAGCAGCCACTCGAATGATTTTGTTTTTGTTCTTTTCCTTATGCACGAATACAGTTCAGTGATGCCATAACTTCTGGGTTTTAAAAGAAATCAGAAACTGAAGCCCGTATCTAAAACTTATGTTAAAATAAAAATTGAAAACAAACACATTTTTAAAATATGCAATAGGCTAACTAAAACACATGTACTCATAAGATTCAGCCCTTAGGTTGTCATTCCCAAATTTTGGGTATGGCATTGTGGTAGACACTGTAGGGATACACACTGAAGTGTAAGATTTCACTGCCCTCAAAAACCTTACAATAAAGATGAGAAGCAGGGGTACCCATAGAAAAATGTCATAAAAATATAGAGACACCTCCCACCATCCCTCCCTTCATCCTACCATTCCTTCCTCCATCCCTTTCTCCCTCCTTTTTTTCTTCCTACCTGCCTGACTGTCAAACTGGCAGCCATGGGGCTCACATAGAGAACGTAGGACTCAGCAAGATGGAGTGGTAGCTTAGTTTAATTGAGGCTCATGCCAATGAGGATTGGGAGGCTGTGGATAATGGGGACCAAGTTTCTCAGTGTTGAAGTAGAGAGCTACAAATATGGAAAAAGAGACACTTAGAATGAACCTAGAATATTGAAGGTATTGGGATAAAGACATATTTTAATGTATATGCTTATCTATGTAAATACATGTGGAAAGATGTAGAAATAGGGATGTGTGTGCATCTGTGTGTGTGTGTGTGTGTGTGTGTGTATGATTGTGTTTACATATCATTTCGAATTCTCCTCCTGAGAAGACTGGGAACAGTGGCTTTCAGCGAGATTTTGGTTTTCATATACATTTTCACTAAAAAAGCAAAAATAGGGGAGTAAAATTCATTTATTATTCATGTTCTGAGCCAAAAAGTAAAAAAAAATAAAAATTAAAAAGCACAGTGAATAGGGAAACATTATGAGAAGAAAAAAAGACGCAGCTACCCTGAAGGAGCTTCTATGAATAAAATTTGAAGCAATTATTCTGAGAATTTAAAAAAAATTATAACCTTACTTACTGGATAAAATGGAACTCATGAGACCCCACTGATAAAGAGTGCCACTCAGGCCTTCGTGATAACAACATTTTCTCTGATCTTTTACAGCACTTGGAGTCAATAGCATCTTAGCATGTAGATTTTCATCAGAGCCTGTTTAGCACTGTTCTGCACATATTCTCTATATCTTTCCCTAAGAGTACTCTCCCATGTCACTCTTGTGTTCTTATCCTGAAAAACTCCAACTTTTAGGTACCAATTTAAAAAGTCATCTTCCCTCTGTGCTTGTCTCTGATTTGTCCCTCATTCCAAATGATTCCAAGTATTTCTCACCTTAGTCCGTATTCTATAACAACAATTAACAAATAGTAATAGCTGTATTTGTTTTTATTTTCTGCCTGATCATAAGCTCATCAAAGGCAAGAATTTCAAATTAATCCTTGCACCCATTGGTTGCCAGCAATTTCCTGACATACAGATGGCATTTTAAAAGCATTTATTAAATAAAATTGAACTAAAATGTTACTTATATGTATCCAATTCTAACTTAGCCTTATTTTGGGTATCAATTGTATAATATTTATAGCAACTTTATTGAGATATTATTAGTATTTCATAAAATTCATCTTTTTAAAGTGCTCATTTCAGTGGGTTTTAGTATATTTACAGAGCTCTACAATCACTAGCATTATCTAATTTTAGCACAATTTCAACACACCAGAAATAAGCCCTGTATCCTTTAGAAGCTACCCTTTATTACTACTCCCTTCCGCCCCTTAAAACCAATAATCTACTTTATGCCTCTATATATTTGCATATTCCGAACTTTTCATACAACTGGCATCGTACACTATGTGCCATTTTTCCTCTAGCTTCTTTCACTAAGCATAATGTTGTAGGGTTCATCCATGATGTAGCATGTATTAGGACTTTATTCCTTATATGGCCAAATAATATTTCATTTCATGGATACACATTCATCAGTTGATATACATTTGTGTTGTTTCTAATTTTTGCCAATCATTAATGATGCTGCTAGGAACATTTGTGTAAAAGTTTATGCTGATAGATGTTTTAAATTCTCCTTTGGGTCCTATGGTAACTCCATGTTTAATATTTTGAGGGAATGCCAAACTATTTTCTAAAGTGAGTGCACTGTTTGACATTTACACCAGCAATGTACAAAAGGTGCCAAAGTCTTTTTCCTTTTTTTTTCTGAGACAGAGTCTCATTCTGTCTCCCAGGCTGGAGTGCAGTGGCACAATCTCGGCTCACCAAACTCCACCTTCCGGATTCAAGCGATTCCCCTGCTTCATCCTCCAGAATAGCTGGGATTACAGGCGTCTGCCACCACGTCCAGCTAATTTTTGCATTTTTAGTACAGACTGGTTTTCACCATGTTGGCCAGGATGGTACTGATTTCCTGACCTTGTGATCTGCCTGCCTTGGTCTCCCAAAATGCTGGGATTACAAGCTGTGAGTCAATGCACCTGGCCTTATTATGTTTTTAGAATCTTTTCTTTTCTTTTCTTTTCTTTGAGATGGAGTCTCACTCTGTCATCCGGGCTGGAGTGCAATGGCATGATCTTGGCTTACTGCAAACTCGCCTCCCAGGTTCAAGCAATTCTCTGCCTCAGCGTCCCAGGTAGCTGGGATTACAGATGCCCACCACCACACTCAGCTAATTTTTGAATTTTTTTTTTTTCAATAGAGATGGGATTTCACCATCTTGACCAGGCTGGTCTTGAACTCCTGACCTCATGATCCACCCACCTCAGCCTTCCAAAGTACTGGGATTACAGGCGTGAGCTACTGCACTGGGCCAGGTTCCAATTTCTATACATTCTCACCGTTTGTCATGGTCCATTTCTTTTTCTTATAAATGATGAGTCCAACTTCTGCTTAAAAAGTTATGCATGCTTTTGGTCAGGTGCTGTGGCTCACATCTGTTGTCCCTACACTTTGTGAGGCTGACATGGGTGGTTCACTTGAGATCAGGAGTTTGAGACCAGACTGGCCAACATGGTGAAACTCCATCTCTACTAAAAGTACAAAAATTAGCTGGGTGTGGTGGTACGCACCTATAATCCCAGCTATTCAAGAGGCTGAGGCAGGAGAATCACTTGAACACAGGAGGTGGAGGTTGCAGTGAGCCAAGATTGCACCATTGCACTCCAGCTTGGGCGAAGAGTGAGACTCCATCTCAAAACAAAAACAAGAACAAAAAAAATTATCTGTGCTTCTTTCAGGTCTGACCAGTAATTACAAAGTCTTTTCTCTCAGGCCTCATGAGAGAAAGTTTCCTTTCCCATACCAGACTTGGAGCACAAGTTCATTGCATCTCTGAAGGGATTTGCAGTCAGAGAATCAGCCCCTTTAACATGGGATTATACTTCAACATGAAACTTGGAGGGAATGCCATATCAATATTTATAAGGAAATCATTCTGCAGTTTTATTTTCTTATGTGTTTTTCTGATTGTTTCCTTAACACGGTCTTACTGAACTCATAGGATAAATTAGAAAGTGTTTCCCCCTTTTCAATTTTTGTATAAGAATTTGATAGACTGATATTAAATCATCTTGAAATATTTGATAAAATTTACTGGTGAAGCCATCTGGACCTGAGATTCCTTTGTGGGTAGTTATTTTTTAATCACTAATTCAGTTTCCTTACTTGTCATAATTATATTAAGATTGATTATTTTTTTTAAGTAAGTTTCATTAGTTTACATTTTTTAAGTGCATTTCATCTAGAAAAGATAACTTTTGGCATACAATTCTTCGTAGTATTCTCTTATAATTTTTATTTCTGTAATGTTGAAAGTGATTTCTCCTTATTCATTCTTGATGTTTAGAGTTTCAGTCTTTTGTCTTTTTTTCTGGTTAGTCTAGCTAAAGTTTTGCCAATCTGGTTGCTCTTTTTCATAGAACCAACTTTTGGTCTTGTCAGCTTTGCCCTGTTTTCTATTTTAGTTATTTCTGCTCTAATTTTAGTTGTATCTTTCCTTATGCTTGTTTTGAATTTAGTTTGCACTCTTTTACAGTTTCTCAATGACAAGGTTATTGAGTTGAGATTTCTACTTTCTTTTTCAGTGGGAATTACAATGATAATTTTCCTCTACATTTAGGAAATTTTCCTCTACAATTTAGCTGCATCCCATAGTAAATGTTAGTCTCTTGTGTTTTCATTTTTATTGATTTCAATTTATTTTTTTAAATTTTTCTTGTGGCTTCTTTTCTATTTATATGCATGTTGTTTCATTTACATGTATTTGTGAATTTCCCAAAGTTCTTCCTGTTATTGACTCCTAATTTTATTCTACTGATATCAGCAAACATCCTTTCTATAATTTCAATCCTTTTAAATTCAGTTGAGCTTATATTAATGCCTAATATATGGCTTATGCTAAAGAATGCTTCATGTACACTTGACAGGAATGCATATTTAGGTATTCTTGGGTAAGGTGTTCTATAAATAGAAATTGTTAGTTCTAGCTGAATAATAGTGTTTAAATCATGTATTTCCATATTGCTATTCTGTCTAGCTGTTCTATCCATATTAAAAGTATTTATTAGTATTTCCAACTATTATTGCTGAATGGTCTATTTCTCCCTTCAATGCTTTAGCTTTTTTGAATTCATTTTACTGCTTATTGTTAGGTGTATATATGTTTATAACTATTATGTCTTTCTGATATACTGGTCATTTTATAATTTTTAAATGTCCTATTTTGTCATTAGTAATAAAATGTGTCTTAAAGCATATGTTGTCTGCTATTAATATAGCCTCTCTAGTTATTTTTTAGTTATTGTTTATATGGTATAGCTTTTACATTGTTTAAATTGCTCCTTAAATCAGACAGAAAAGTCATAGACATGCAAAACAAGTTACAATATGCACGTAGGTCACTATCTTTACTTGTGCTCTTTATTTACTCCTTTGGGTTTGAGATACTATATAATATTCTGTAGAGTATCCTGAGTTACTATATAGTGTTATGTTGCACATGCATGAGAATTTATTCCAAATGTTAATTTACCATGTGATGTTTTCAACGATTTGTTTTTATAGCCCTCCCTAGTCATATGTTTAGAAGTTGATTCCTGGCATTGGAACATCATTTATTTGGCAATTGGTATCTATCAGTAATTCCTGAATATAATATCCAGCTCCCTCTCCATAGACATAGCATAGATTTTATTATGCAGAAGCCACATGCCTTGTATATCAAAATGTCTATTTAATCATCATCCAGTCATGACATACAACCACATGTCTGAATATATATTTATTTCTCTACTTAACATACAGAAAAGTCTTTATTAAGTTAAATCTTCACATTGAAATCTATTTCAGTATATAACTGCCTCCCTTGCCAGAAGTTTGCACTTCTTCCAAAAATGGCCTCCTATTTTCCAACCACATGTGCACCTTTAATGAACATTCAGAAAACGCTAACTTGTACACACAGTAACATTCTCACCTCATAATTCTTATCCTCCACACAGTAGTACCTTCCTAGAGAATAGGGTTATCTGAAGATGTAACAGGGAGCTTTCTCGTGAAAAATCAGAGCAAAGTTATTACTCATTAGTAAGTAGTAATTAGAGTTGGAAAGCTTATGAATGGCCTGACATATGATGCAAGGTTAAAGAATGATTTGTATACTTATACACACAATTCTCAGCCATTAGGAAGAATTTTTCTTGTTCGTTAAATCTCATCTTTCTGAGTTTCCTTCAGATACTAATGATAAGAAAATCAATCTTGGGAAATTTATTGAAAAAATAAATAAAAGATCTTGTTTAGTTTTTGCTTTATTTTGTGATTTTTTTTCTTTTTCTCTATTATTTTGTCTCCTTACCTAGATTTTTACTTTTATAGATAGATAGTGCCTTCTCATTCCAATGTTAAAGTAAATTATCTTGTACAAAGATTTAATTATACACTATTTTAAGCTTTTTTATTTATTTACTTATATTTATTATAATTATTATTATTAATACTGTTACTATAATGATCATGATTATTGTGAGAATTATTATTGTTTTAGAGAGTGAACTACAAAGAGAATTTTCCCCAAACAAATCTGATGAAGGCTAATCCTTGAGGATATGCTTCTAGAGACTTATGGAACCACTCGAATCACAGTTATTAGATTTTCACCAGATTTATTTTGCATGGGTCATGCCCTGTTCCAGTAAACATTGCTCCTAAATTTATTAAGCTTGGCAAATAGCTAAAAACTGTTTTGACAAATAGTTTATCCAAACCTCTCAGTAAAGAATGTGCTAGACACAGGGCTCGGAGAGAACTCATCTATATGCCTCTCATATTTCCCTGCAGCTACTTTTTCGAGAGCTGTGACAAGAATCTTTTAATAGAAGGAAGTCTATAGTATACCTTTAAAATCCTTTTTTTTTACCTCTCTGCCTTTTTCTGCTCTTCTTTGATCTTCTTTGCTTCTCATGTTTCCACAAATTTTCCCTCTTTCAACCTACAAAAACAGTAATGAATGCTTATGAGAGGGAACTTAGACTAGCTTAGGCTACCTCAGGACTTCATTTTCAGAAAATTAGTTAAGAGGACACAAGTCTGGGGAGCTCTTGGGTGACAGTTGGGTTGGAATTGTGTAAGGAATTCTGCAATTGTGATCAGAGAATAGTCTTTCATCCCTGAATGTCAGTCTCCAAGAAATAAGGAAGAAAACCTGTGTAGTGATTTGGCCTAGTTAGTTAATCTTTCTACTTTCCCAGTTATTCAACAGTAAGTCTAAGGACTATGATGCTTAGATGATAGCTAATGGGGTAATATGTCATCTTTTTAAGATAAATGAAAATATTTGCTAGTTGAGAAATAATTAAAATTTAAGCAGATGTATAGAAGGTACACATGTGCAATGAATTACAATTAAGTTAAAATGTAGTCCTTGAGTTCAATTTGTTATATGTTAAATTATTTTAGAAATTTGGATAGTTGTAATTATAATAATCATACCATGCTTGTTATATTTTATTACAATAGCTCACATTTATTGAACATTTAATTTTTGACAGATATTGTTCTAAACTATATACATAAAATACTCAATTTATATATATATTTTTAAATAGCTCATATTTATTGAATATTTAGTTTTTGACAGGTACTGTTCTAAACTATATATATAAAATACTCTATATAAACACTCAATAAAACTATATATATAGTTTATATATATATATATATATACATATAACACTCAATTCTTTGAATTAAATATTATTATTTTACTACATATAGCTGAGGAAACACAAATTCTTTTCTTAAGTAATGTGTTCAATGTCACACATTTAGGAACCCAAGGAGCTAGAATTCAAAACAATGTAATGCTATATCCAGTTTTAAGGGTGTCCATGATTTGTTTTATTTAGATATGGTAAGTAAGATGTACAGATACAGAAATGATTGTCATAAATGAGCACATTTACTTCTATTCCCTAGAAACAGAGGCATAGCACATCATGCCTAAGGGCTACAGAGGGAAGCACCAGGATCAGTCCAGGGTCAGATGAACAAGAGGAAAACATGGGCAAGAGCTTTATTGTGACTTCTGCAGGAAAGAATAGGAAAGGCAGGGTAAACTGACTTTAAATTGGCTAGTTTGAATAATTTCTGCAGGCTCCAGGACATAAGTGATATATCTAGTTGTCTGGTATGTGACCCTGGAGTGATTAAGGCAAGTGCTCAGTGGACCAGGTGTGAGAGCTCAACAGACTAGGTGGTAGAGTATGGGTTCTGGATTGGTTGATACAATTTAAAGGCATACTCACTGGTAGTTGTTTGCAATCCAAAGAACTAGCTATCCCTGAGAAGGACAGTTGCCCCATAGTCAGCAGGGCCTCAGATGTCAAAGCACTGAAAACCAGAAAATAAAAGAAATAATCAATATTTTTCTGTTGTCCCACATCCACTGTGCTGTAAACTTGTCTTATCAAAACTCACTGTCTTTGCCTTATTCACCAGGGTTTCCTTGGCCTTTTGAATAACTATTTTCACTTCAGTGAAAAACTTTTGATGAATCATTTAAGTCTATCTAACTGTGACTTTACATAGAGAAAAGCTTAAATATGTAGACCATATAAAGGACAAAGACAAATAACATACATTGAAACTACACATAAATTTTTACATGTAGAAATTTATTATACGTAATTTATATAACCAATATTTTGATTGCATGAAAAATGGAAAGAACATAGGAGGTAGGATAACTATTTCGCTCCATGTCAGCTAGTGTCAATATGACATCCAACTAAAATAATAAGTCTCATTTGTAATGGCAATTAAAACTTTAACATGATCCCTTAGTAAGAAATGGTCGCAATTACTCAAAAGGTTGGAATATTAGCCTTGATCAGCGGATTTCCAAAGAATTTTCAAAGAATATTTCGCTTAAAATATCTTACTCAGTAATTTACTGTAGAAAACATACAAAAGTATTCTTACTTGCTTTGGAAAACTAAGGATAAACCTGGCCTGCCCCCTCTACTTATTTTGGCTGTTCCTGGGTGACATGGGGTAAAATAGTCTGAGGAAAAAGAATATTGGGAATGACAATCCCTGAGAAACACAGTTGTAAACCTCTAGAATATGTCTCTGATATCTCACCCTATGCCATGCTCCATGATCCTCATAATCTCAACTTGGTGTCAGTAGTTTCCAGTCAGTATAAAACACTAGGAAGACGTTACAGGTTAGAGTGGAGTTAGAAAAGCTCCTGGGGATTGTGGAGATTAGTGATTTTAATCAGTATTGGCCCCAACATTATCTTATTTGATCTTATGAGGACAGCCTATCTTCCCAGATAGGTGCCCTACATATTGCACAAAGGTAAAACTCACTCTAACTAGCCCCTTTGTCTATGATATCTAGAGAAATGTCATTAAATTCCTATCTATCTTTAATCTCCCTTGGTATTTATAAAGATGGGTAAAGTGGCTGTTATATTAATACTTAAAATCATAGGTATAACCAAAATGCATAATATTAATGTATAAACTGTTAACATCACATGGTGGTAATGTACTGCATACTAAGATGGTTATTGCCCACTAAGCTGCTCTGGAAGAGTCTCATTTGGGCATCACTTAGTGGGTTTGCATGACTACTACCAATTAATGTTCAATAAATTCACATATATTTATGAAACCAAATCTGTAGGCTTTCTTTCATTCAGTATCTTACCATGACAACAGTGATATTCATGTCAGAGTTTTAACTATACAATGAAATGTCTATGCAAATTCCTGTACATTTAGATTAAGTAAAAATATAATGAGCCATATTAGACACAGAATTTCAAGTATTAACTGTGAATCATTCCTTGCCCAAAAATTAGAAAAATATTTAGCAAAACTGAACATGGTCCAGTAGGTTTTCTTTTGGATTATTCTGGCTATCAATGGCTGATGGTCCCTGGAGTTTCTATGTTGTTGTGGACTGGAAAGATCACTTAGTAAAACAATTGTAGAGAATTGTCATTAAATTCTGTTTACAATTCCCAGGTTCATTCTTTACTGCATTGCCAACTTCTATTTCTCTAGCTTTACCAACCACACTCAGCTGTGAAATGCTTGTGTTTGAAGTTTCCTTCCTTAATATTTCACTTGAAAACATTAAAAAATTACTTTTTTTGGAGAACAGGTCTCTGCTTTGCATCTACTCTAACAACAACAACAACAACAACAACAACAAAAATCAGGAACTTCCTCTGCATTGCTGAATAGCTCTGGTACTCTTCTCTGGCATGTTTTGGTTCTCTCTGTAACAATCTTAGACAGATTGATCAATAGATTGAAAGGTCAGTCCATAATTTTTTTTTTTTTTTTTTTTTTTGCTGTATCTGTCTTTCTATTTGTCTCTTCTCACCCTTCCCTACCTGTACTCTGTGGGGTATGTTACTTAATTTTATAACGAATTATTAATAGTCCTTGCTTTTTGGAGGGTGAGAAGTTTTTGATTTTGCTTTCTTCTCCCAGGTTGAAAAACACATCCCATCTAACAATAGTCATTGAATTATATCATATGTTTTTTGTATTACTCATAATTTCCTTCTGCCTATTACAACCTGCTTTTGTTTATGTCTTCTGTACACATTAACACATAAGCCATGTTTTCCCATTCATTTTCTTTCACTGATATTAGTAATAGCTCTCTGGAATCTCTCCTCTTGAAAGTGAAAAAAAAACTAAAGTTCAGAGAAGTTGTTAATTTTTCAAAGCATCTTATCTTGTCTACTATTAACTTCATCAAATTGTTAGCACTGTATTGACACACTCAAATGTTTATACTGCATATGGATTTTGGTGGTTGAATCAATACTATCCACTACGTCCAGCAGTATTTCAAACAGGAAAAAACATAACTCAGATAATCATGAGAAGAAGGAAATGTATATGGCAGGCATGACATGAAAAACGAAAAAGCAATGTCCTCAAGTAAAGGGGATGGAGGAGTGAACAGGGGAGAGGGCTGGATTTTTACATCTTAGTGGACTGCAGTGTTGAAGCTTTTGAAGCTGAGACTATGTTTGAGGGAGAAGCCATGACTAAAGATACTTTTTTATTTCTGCTGGACAGTAGCAGAGTCTCTTAAATCAGCAGTGAGGCCATGGGGTTAACCTGATTTGAGGTAGCTTTGTATATTTGGATGTTGGAAGAAGGAGAATTTTGGTGAGGGAAGACTTGGGGACTTGAGAAGACAATAATTCAATTGCTATCATAGAAGAATTATCAGGACCTGAATTACAGATTTTGTTACAGACATGAAAAAGACAGAATGGATATTTTTTGTTGGTTTCAAGTCCACACTATAAAAAGCACAGGAAGGGAAATGAACCCAGTTGAAGAAGCCGATTAAGTCTCCTGTGCTATTATGCTTAGTCAGCCAGTGATCTGCCCTTTTTATTGCAGCTTTTAATGGCGTCACTTCAGTTTATCAGGGAGCACTACACTTTATGTTTGCGTGGTCATTTAACTGCTTCTTCCCTAAACACAGCGTGTTTTATATCCTTAGCTACAAAAGGGGTTGCTGCCTGGCAGCATTCCTTTTTCATAAGTCATTTAAAATGTCCTATGCATCATTTTATGACAACTTTACAAGGTTTTTCGAGGTAACCATAGTTATCCCCTGAAGATATAACTAATGATTTTACTCCCTAATCCTCAAATTTCTGTGGATTTACATTATAATGAAATCCATAAAACTCATAAGGTTCGTAATGAAAGTAACCCTGGTGTTCTAGAGGGGAAAAAAAAATCCAAATATCAAGATATAGCTGGTGGAGAATTACAATATAGGCATATTACATTCAGATATTCTTCAGGATGCCAGATACATAGAATCCATAAAATCATAATTTATCATTAGGTGGGCAAAGTGAAGATAAATGATCAGGAAGCAGTGGCTTGCTCCTAGGAGGTGAGTAATGGGTCAAATCGTAGTCATTGTGTCTGTAATGCAAGTGGAATGACCATGGAACATGAATTCCAATAGGTTCCATTTAGTTCTTCAATTGCTAATCAGTTTTCTCAAGAAAAATTCTATGTGACAAATACAAAATAGTATGTATAGCTTACTAAGCTCTGTGCTAGACAAAAGGAGGTGAACAAAAACAGGCTATAATGGAAATATAATTTTAGCTGGATTATTTAGTGTTCAATCATAGGAAGGGGAGAACAAAGAAATAAAATATATTATGCCATGTTAACTTGAATAGGATTGCCAGGAAAGCTACAAGTAATGAACAAAGTGAACATGAATTCTGGTTGCAGATGAGCTAATTTCTAAAATTACCTTTGACATATCACTTTATTTATATTTTCTCACTTATTAAAAATAAACACGAGGGCTGGCCACGGTGGCTCATGCCTATAATCCCAGCACTTTGGGAGGCTGAGGCGGGCAAATCATGGGCTCAGAAATGGGAGATCAGCCTGACCAACATGGTGAAACCCCATCTCTACTAAGAACACAAAAATTAGCCAGGCATGGTGGCACACATCTGTATTCCTAGCTACCTGGGAAGCTGAGGCAGGAGAATGCTTGAACCTGGGAGGCAGAGGTTGTAGTGAGCCGAGATCATGCCACTGCACTCCAGTCTGGGTGACCGAGTGACTCCGTCACAAACATAAACAAATAAATAAATAAATAAAATCAAAAAAGATTAGTGGTATCTGTACAAAGAAGTCTAAAATAATCTTTTTTCAACTCCTTTACTTCTTTACCCTTTATTCTTAAAATTATTAATTGAATAATACAGATATATAAACACTTACCATCGGCTTAACAGTGGGCTCCCCATAAACATGGTTCAGAACTTTAGTTATCAGGGAATGGCTTAGTCGCTGACTTTAAAGAACAGGCTATATCAAATCTCCCCAGCTTATTAAAAAGACAAGTATTTTAAACGACATCATGTGCTTGCTCCAAGTATAGGAAGTTGATTTCAACCTCTTTAAAATATGTCCGCATTGATGACAATGATAATAAGAATGTGTATCTTTGAATTTCCATTTTTCCTAACCCATAGTATAACAGCATCCAATGGCTTTAGATCATTTTCTGGAGAACAGAGGCCAGTGAAGAAAATCTGCTGACTAACTTACAGTAACAGATATGTCATTAATTTAATGGGCTATCCTGAAGAGTTTGGATAGATTGCCGAGAAGAGTCAGAGACTTTACAACAATGCTTTGACTAATTAAGACAGTTACATAAAACAGCTAAAATAGGATATGTTCTGGCAGATCTGAAAGAGGACAACAAGTGTCCTGGTAAGAGTGCATTTTTGCTACTATATGAAGTAAAATCATTTGTACTTTGTTTCTAAAGCAATCAGGGGTTACTCATATCTCTAAGGTTACCTAACAGCTTCTCTATCAATACAGAGAGGAAGGCACTAAAGAACACAATAAGCCAAGCCTTTGAAGGGCCTTTCCAATTTCAAATTCAAAACGGGATATTTTTTCTCAATCAGTGCATAAATAGTGGAGGCAGGGCCAACGTTATTCACAAATAAGGAATCGCTCCAATAACACATAATCTGAGAAATACTGAGAAACCTGAAGAGACATTTCTAACATCTTTAGTCACAATGGCTAAAAAAGCCTGTCTTTAGAGAGTAATTATTTTGAATCATTGATTTATCGTAAGAAATACTAATTGGATTTTACATTCCTAGATTTTACATTCCTAGAGGGTTATAACCTGCATTTTTTCACCAATGAACATTTTGGTGATGTTGGAGTACTTTAAAGAAGACCTATTCATCTTAAGTATTTTTTTTTCCCCCTGATAGCAAGCTTAGTACAAGGTCCTAAACGGAGTCAGAAGATAAAGTCACCTCAAAGATAGAAATTATGTGAGAAAAAGAAAAGAAAGATTGCCAAGTACTGTTTGTGGTTCTACCTGCGTTGCAGCACTACAATTAAAAGTCGTATGTCCTCTTCTCCCTATGTACTTACTTTCCATTAAAGAGCATGGTGTTTAGCTTAGCCATCTGTATAGAGCAATGTTTATGGCGGCCGCCGCCGCGCTGTGGTCGCTCTCCAACGCCAGCTCCGCCTCTTGTGGCGGCCCTCCAGCCCCGCCTCCTGCTGGCGGCGCTCTAGCCGTAGGAGAAGGGGGTAAGTAAGGAGGTCTCTATGCCCCGGCTAGCACAAAGCCGACTGTGCGCAAATCCACCTACGGTAAAGCACCAGGAAGCAACTGGCTACAAAAGCCGCTCGCCAGAGTGCGTCCTCTACTAGAGGCATGAAGAAACCTCACCGTTGCAGGCCTGGTACTGTGGCACTCCATGAAATGAGCCATTATCAGAAGTCCACTAAACTTCGATTCGCGAATTTCCCTTCCAGCCTCTAGGGCGAGAAATTGCTCAGGACTTTAAAACAGATCTGCGCTTCCAGGCAGCCATCCATGCTTTGCAGGAGGTAAGTGAGGCCTATCTGGTTGGCCTTTTTAAAGACGCCAACCTGTGCGCTGTTCATGCCAAACGTGTAACAATTATTGCAAAAGACATCCAGCTAGCACGCCGCATACTTAAGAATCCACTATGAGGGAAAACATTTCATTCTCAAAAAAAAAAAAAAAAAAAAAAAAAAAAATTCCTTCTTCCTGTTATTGGTAGTTCTGAACATTATTTTGTCGCATGGAATCAAAAGGTACCTAAGTGTATGACTGCGAGTGGAAAAATAGGGGACAATAATCAGGTATTGGCAATTTTTTCTATTTTCTTTGTGTGTGAATTTTTAATGTAAATGCGGAGAAGTAAAACATTAATGCAAATTAAAATGTTACAGTGAACAAGTTTCAGCGGTTCAACTTTATAATAATTATAAATAAACCTGTTAAATTTTTCTGGACAATGCTAGCATTTTGATTTTTTTAAAACAGGTAGATTTCTTATTGACGGCAACTAAATGGTGTTTGTAGCATTTTTGTCATACAGTAGATTCCATCCATTCACTATATTTTTCTGAGTTGTCCTATACTGCAAGTACATGATTTTAATGTTGTCTGTCTTCTGTGCTGTTCCTGTAAGTTTGCTATTAAAATACATTAAAATAAAATTTAAAAAACAATGTTTACTTTAAAAGGCTGCATTTTGATATGGCAAAGATAGTTGCTATCTCTTGTGGATGCCATTACTGTGGCTCAGAAAAGGTGGCATCCTTACCTATTATAAAGCTGTTTCTGCATATTGAACACTATGTGATATACTCCTCATTCCACTGTAAAATTCCATTGTAATTTTATTTCAATATCTTTCCCATCGTACTGATTATGAGTAAATAAGAAAAAGGAGACTATTGGTTGCTGTAAAAAAAATCAATGAATTTTACTGACTTTACCTAAGTAAAGCCAGTATTAATAATAGTGGTAACAAACTTATTGCAAAAGAAAATACAGTTTAGACATCTTACCAAAAATTCAATCAAAATATTCTATATGTGTTATCGTATTGTGGTACATTTAGTTTTATAATATTCCAGTGAAGGGGAAAATGGGAAATACTGATATATTCTGCTCAAGCCGAAAGTCTCTTTGCTGGCCTCAGATTATTTGAATTTACTAGTAAGTCAGCAACATGCTAAGTCTGTTGGCTTGTTGGTTATGGTAATATATCATTCAGCATCTGACTACTGAAAAGTGAGGTCTGGATGACTAGCCTGGTGCAGTTTGGATTCTGGTACTGCATAGTAAGATTGTGTCACCTAAATTAGATCTTCTTTTTGCCATGGTCTTTGAGAAATCATCTGAGCTACTAAAGGCATGAAAAGATGGACAATTTTAATTTTATATTACGAACTGTTTAAATATAGCTACGTGTATGCTATCATTTTGCTTTTATTTTAAAGTAACTATGTGTATACACAGATTGTCACTATAAATATTTAGTCACTTAGCCTGGAATTACTCAGTACAATATTACTTTATTATATAAAGAAATTAGAGAACCTATCATAATACTGCCTTAATTTTTTGTTATATCAATATTGTGGATAAATTCAATGTGTCCAGGAATCTCTCTCTCATCTTTTATACTTTTTAGGTGTAGACATAATTTTTGAATGGGAATTCCAGATAAAGCAGAAATTTGCCTTGTGAGATTAGAAACTTCCTTACAGCACATGAAGAAAGGAAACAAGCATCATTTGATTTTATTCCAGAATCAGGCTGAATCGTACTAGAACTGCTCTACAAGGAGGCTGAGCCAAGTTGGACAGGCTGAAAAGAAAAACATCTTGTTTAGAATCCTTGAACTTGTTTGGGTGAAGCCTATTGGGAGTAGGTAGATGTAACTGAAAAAGAGAGACTAAGCTGTGCTTTTCCCCTGAGCTCTTTTGTCAGGGAGAAGGAAATAGACCAGTATCTTTGGGAATGTAGTTACCTGTTGTTCAGGGGCCAACAGAAGAGTGTTGCTGTGGAGAGACCTGCATTTGTTAATTATCTCCAGGAGAGCTAAAAAAGCAAGTAGGCATGAGTTCGTGTTTTGGCTGTTGCTTTACACAAACAATCCCATCTTTTCATTATGTGTGTATGTGTGTGTGTTTTCTGCTTGCACCAGCAGCTCTTTTTTAGGCCTCTAAACATTCCGTTTTTTTTGCTTGTTTATTTTGTTTTTCCCAAGCCATGACCATCATTCTTTTTTTAAAATTCTGAAATAGATATTATTATTTTGCCATTATTTCAATACTAGTTTTCAAGGTGTTACAATTTTGTTGTCATTGGCCAAGTTAAGGTATGCTAACTAGTCATGGTTCAGGAAACTAGGTGAGTAATACCAGGAGCATATCTCAACATAATGAGTGATACTGGGCCATCTGTCTCCAAGAGGAATAATAAAGCAGCAGTCAGAGAAAGCATGATTCATAACCCTGATGCTGAGCTCAGAAGTTTAGTGTTTCTTAAAACAAAAATAACTTTTACAACTTGCTTATTTTCAATCTAGTAACTATCGGTATTAAATTTATTTTTAATCACTTTATTTTCAGCTTACAAAAGGACTGAGAATATTGAATAGATATTCTTTCTCCATTACCTCACCTAATTCCAGAAATAACTCACACAGAGTTATCTGAACTCAAATCCAGTGCACATCATATTTCAAGTTTGGCTGCTTAGACAGAGTAATTTGGATTTTTCTTCATGGGTGGTAGGCCACTGCCACACTTCTTTATCAGCATATGTCCTGAAACTCAGATGGGAAGAAAGAAAAAAAATAATTGATTTATATTATTGATTCTTTACTAGCACAGGGAGTTTTCTACCCTCTCTCTAAGGATACAAGATTGATATATAAAAATCAATTTATTTTAATATCGATTAGTTATTAAAACTTAACCAAAAATATACTTAAAGATATTTAACAAAATATATTTTATAATGATAACTACAGAGCTGACCTGTACAATGATACCTATAAAACATTAAAGAAATATAAAACCTAAAATAGAGAGATATACCATTTTCATGGATTATTAGCATTTTTTAATATTTTCGAGTTATCCATAGATTCAATGCAATCTTTAGAATTTTTATGAAAATGAAAATGATCTAGAATAATAACAGAGAAGTTACACTAAGTGGAGGAGAAATGAAAATATATCCAGACAAAGAATTGCACATGGTTGCCTAAAGAAGCTTTATTCATAATAGTCAAAAACAATCCCAATACTATCTACCAACAAATGAATAAACAAGTTGTGATACACCATGCAATGAAATACTGCAGAAATTTTAAAAAGTAACAAACTAGATCAACATAATTGCATAATCAATCTAAAAACCTTATAATCAGTGAAAGAATGCAGACACAAATGAGCACATGTGTGTCATTCCCTTGATGTGAAACACTGAAAAAAACAAATTTAATCTGCAGGGATAGACAACAGAGCAGCAGTTACCTTGAACCAGAAGTGGGTACTGACTAACTGGGAAGAGATATTAAAGAACTTTTTGGGTGATGAAAAATGTTTGCTATCTTAAATGTGGGGATAGTTAAATAGGTAAAACCTGTTGAACAACATGATAAAAATTATTATACTATGTATAAATTATAACTTAAAGAAAAATTAAAAAATAAACTCTTTGTTAGAAACTAAGGGATTTTAAAGCTGGTGTGAATATAAAGTTAATATAGTTAGGAAAGCAATTGAAAAGTGAAAAAAAAATGGAGGTAAGAGAGAGCTGATAGTACCAGATAGAACATATCTCACAATCACAGTAATTTTAACAGTTTGGAACAATGTATAAATGGACAGAATAGAGAGACAAGCCTTTCATTAGTGTTTTTATAATTAAGTAAATGGGCATGTGAATCTTAAAAATAACACATTATAGACAGGAGTTTAGAATTAGGTTTTGAGTTGCCTTAGTTTGTTCAGGGTAAAGCAAATTTAGAAACATGTCCAGTAACTCAAAAGATTCTGTAACCAAGGCATATATTGAGGATACATCTACGCTCACTTAAAAACAAATCCACATGAATAGGGGATTATTTGCACAAACAATCGACATAACAGTCAAGTAATATTTTTAAAAATTTTGTCTGTATAATGTGGAAATCTAAGTTGATGTAACTTTTATTTTTTGTCCTATATATTTAAAGAGTTTTCTTAATCTGAAAATACAGCATAATAAATATGTCATAGAACAAGTAGAAGTCAGATACCACAGGTTTCCTTTATGAAGGCTCAGTTGCCTTTTTGGAAACAGATATATAACTCTTTTTAACACTGACAAACAGTATATGCTATTTGAAGAAGTCAAAAACATTTTTTTTTCTGTACCAAATTGAAAACAGTCTTGAGTGCCATACACAGGACTCAGTTCGGGCTTTATTCTTTCTCTCTTTTTTTTTTTTTCTTTTTATTCTTTCTTTCTTTCTTTCTTTCTTTTCTTCTTTCTTTCATTGTACTTTAGGTTCTGGACTACATGTGCAGATCATGCAGGATTGTTGCATAGGTACACACATGGCAATGTGGTTTGCTGCCTCCATCCCCCAGTCACCTACATCTGGCATTTATCCTCATGTTATCCCCCTGAGACATCCCCACCTCCCCACTGTCCCTCCCTTGGCCCCCTCCAACAGACCCCGTGTGTGATGCTCCCCTCCTTGTATCCATGTGTTCTCATTGTTCAACACCTGCCTATAAATGAGAACATGCAGTGTTAGATTTTTCTGTTCTTGTGTCAGTTTGCTAAGAATGATGGTTTCCAGGTTCATCCACGTCCCTACAAAGGACACAAACTCATCATTTTTTATGGCTGCATAGTATTCCATGGTATATACGCCACATTTTCCTTGTCCAGTCTATTGTTAATGGATATTTGGATTGGTTCCAGGTGTTTGTTATTGTAAATAGTGCTGCTAGTAACATACATATGCATATGTCTTTATAATAGAATGATTTATAATCCTTTGAGTATATACCCAGTAATGGGATTGCTGGGTCAAATGGAATTTCTATTTCTATGTCCTTGAGGAATAGCCACCCTGTCTTCTACAATGGTTGAACTAGTTTACACTCCCACCAACAGTGTAAAAGTGTTCCTATTTCTCCACATCCTCTCCAGCATCTGTTGTCTCCAGATTTTTTAATGATTGCCATTCTAACTGGCATGAGGTGATATCTCAATGTGGTTTTGATTTGCATTTCTCTAATAATCAGTGATGATGAGCATTTTTTCATATGTTTGTTGGCCTCATATATGTCGTCTTTTGAAAAGTGTTTGTTCATATCCTTCTCCCACTTTTCGATGGGTTTGTTTGGTTTATTCTTGTAAATCTGTTTTAGTTCTTTTTAGATTCTGGATATTAGCCCTTTATTAGACGGGTAGATTGCAAAAATTTTTTCCCATTCTGTTGGTTGCTGGTTCACTCTAATGATTGTTTCTTTTGCTGTACAGAAGCTCTGGAGTTTAATTAGGTCCTATTTGTCTATTTTGGCTTTTGTTGCCAATGCTTTTGGTATTTTAGTCATGAAGTCCTTGCCTATGCCTATGTCCTGAATGGTTTTGCCTAGGTTTTCTTACAGGGTTTTTATGGTGTTCTGTCTTATGTTTAAGTCTTTAAATCATCTGGAGCTAATTTTAGTGTAAGGTGTCAGGGAGGGGTCCAGTTTCTGCTTTCTGCACACTGCTAGCCAGTTTTCTCAACATCATTTATTGAACAGGGAATCCTTTCCCCATTGCTTGGCAATGTGTGGCATTGCCTTCAAGGCCCCTGTTCTGTTCCATT
This sequence comes from Sapajus apella, assembly GCF_009761245.1. Lineage (NCBI taxonomy): Eukaryota > Metazoa > Chordata > Mammalia > Primates > Cebidae > Sapajus > Sapajus apella. The sequence goes on from NW_022436997.1 coordinate 6,514,327, forward strand.
TGTCTATATTTCAGTTTTGATAACAGTACCTAACTGTTTTGATTACTGTAGCCTTGTAGTATAGTTTGAAATCAGGTAGCGTGATGCCTCCAGCTTTGTTCTTTTTGCTTAGGTTTGACTTGGCTATGTGGGCTGTATTTTGGTGCCATATGAAGTTTAAGGTGGTTTTTTCCAGTTCTGTGAAGAAGGTCACTGGTAGCTTGATGGGGATAGCATTGAATCTATAAATTACTTTGGGCAGCATGGTCATTTTCACAGTATTGATTCTTCCTAACCATGAGCGTGGAATGTTTCCTCATCTGTTTGTGTCCTCTCTCATTTCCTTGAGCAGTGGTTTGTAGTTCTACTTGAAGAGGTCCTTTACATCCTTTGTTAGGTGTATTCCTAGGTATTTTGTTCTCTTTGTAGCAATTGTGAATGGGAGTTCGCTCATGATTTGGCTCTCTGTTAGTCTGTTATTGGTGTACAGAAAATGCTTGTGATTTCTCCACGTTGATTTTGTATCCTGAGACCTTGCTGAAGTTGTTTATCAGTTTAAGGAGTAGTCTAGTCACAGTCTGCCAACAGAGGCATTGCTGAGCTGCCGCAGGCTCTGCCCAGCTGCTGTGTGAACTGCCTTGGTAGTGGTGGACTGCCTCAGTAGTGGTAGTTGCCCTTCTTCCCACTGAGCTGGACTGTCCTGAGTCCAGCTGCACTTGCTGCAAAACTCTCAATCCAGAGCATTTCAGATTGCTTGTTTTGTGGGGGTGGTACCTGCCTAGCCAGATCTCCTGGCTCCCTGTCTCAGCCCCCTCCCTCTCAGTTGAATGGGCTGCTCTGTCTCCCAAGTGTTTCAGGCGCCAGTCAAAATGGCCACCCAAACTTATGTGAGTTTCTGTGCACCGACTGGCACTGGCTAAACAGCCACACTGAAAACTTGTGGCACTTTTCAGCCCCAGAATCTCCTGGTCTGTGGGCAGTGAAAACTTGTTTGGAAATGTGGTGACACTCACCCTCTGTGCTGTTCTGGCTGGGAACTGCACTTCGGAGCTGTTCCTATTCGACCATCTTGGATTTTCCTCCAAAAGCATTTTGAACTATGCAAACTTTAAAGAGAGGTTAGGTCATAAAGTTGTTGGATAGGGGAGGATTAGGGAGAGGTGGAACTAAGAATTACTGGGCTTCCAAGGGAAAGAAACTAAATTCCAAGTGCTACTATTTCTTCTTCAAAACCAGAATGCAATCTTACAGCCCTGGCCTTTGTAACTCAAGAAATTCGTGGTGAAAGAAACTGAGAGGATGATGAAGGTAATAGGTAAAGAAAGAGATCCTTGATTCCAGAGGTTCAAGCAAACATCCGTGGTCTTCATGCTGGTTTTGCTTCTAGTCTGTGGATGTACCAGGCGTACTCCAGTGTTGGGATCTCTGCACTTGCTGATTCCTCTACCTGTAAAGCTCCCCTTCTGAATAGTCACACATTGCTTTCTTTCTTTCTTTATGCGTTCACTCAGATATCCACCTTTCCTGGTCACCGTAGCTAAAACTACAACCTGCTTACCACCACTATCCTTCTTCTGCCACACACACAAACTTCTTATTATTTAACTGTGCTTTATTTTCCCTGAATATTGTCTGACATGATTTGATGTATAGGATAGATAAGTAGACAGATAATTATATAAATGTATATGCGTGTGCATGTGCGTGTGTGTGTTTATACACACATTTAATTCAGTTTATTGTCTCTTTCCCAATCAGAATAGCCTCATGAAGGCAGAGACTTTTGCATGTTTTGTCACTGCTCTGTCCCCAGCACCTATAATGATGCATGGCACATAATGGTATCTAACAAGCATTTATTGAATGACTGACAATCAAATAAATGAATTAGTGATTGACTGAAGAATGAATACTAAGTGTGGGAATTGAGGTTGAAAATTGTTATATGGGTTGAAAATAAAATACAATTGACAATCACAAACTGCTCTATTCAGAGAAACATCACCGAATATTTTTTAAGTGATAAATTTGAGGGTAACAAAAAGTTTATATTAAACACCAGAAAAGGGTGTACCTGAATGTTTTTTCATAAAGTTTTAGGCAAATCAATGATGACAATGTGTAATGGGCTTTAATAGACATTGGTATTTTTCACAAATAAAGCTAATCTCTAAATTGTCATTGTGATAGATATTCCTGCAACTCTAAAACAACATCTGATGCTACTAATGAAAGCCAACTCTCAGGGTAAATGGAGCATGATGCCCTAGTGTGACAAATCCAATTAATCTATTTATTCTACAAAATTCATTGAATACTTTTAATAAATAGCATACATAGAAAACAATAGAAACTATCTTGGCATTATTTTGCAAGACATACTACTGAAGTTACCTGCATATTCTGAATTTCAGAATTTGACTTAGTTGTTATTATGTCCCCTCAGGATAATTGTCTAGTCTATTGATATCATGTTTGTGAAAAACAAATATAATACATATATTAATTAAATTGCTAGGGTAGGATGACCATAGTTAAATAAAAATGTATTATACATCCTAGATACTCTGACTTGATCACTATGCATTATATACATTTAACAAAATTCTACATGCATCTCATAAATTTGTACTAACAAAAACATCAATAATATCTTTTAAATAATTAAAAATAAACTCGACTTATTCAATGCACAGTCACAAGTGAAATAACATTAATGAATCTTTCTCTTTTTTTTTTTTAATCATCTTGATGCTGCATCTCTTAAGCCCATTTTAACTCCAATTACTCCACATTCCACACTGGTTTGTGTTTGAAAGGTCACTGACTGATGACTTTTATGTATTTGCTGTGAAGTTTCTGCTAGTCTGTAATTGTCCAAAGCTCAACAAATGTTTCTCAAAAGAAGACATTCCTATGGCCAACACTTATATAAAAAAAGATCAACATTACTATTCATCTGGGAAATGCAAATCAAAACCACGTGAGAAATCATCTCATACTTGTTAAATTACTGTTATTAAAAAGAGAGAAGATATGTGTTGGTTAGGATATGAAGAAGGGAAAGTCCCTGAGCACTCTTGGTGAAAATGCAATTTGGTACAGACGTTATGAAACACATGAGGAATATTCCTTAAAAAATTTAAAACATGATCCAGCAATCTTACTTTTGGATATATGGCCAAATGGAATGAAATCAGTGTCTTTGTCTTGAAGAAGTATCTGTATTCCATGTTCATTGCAGCATTATTCACAATAGTCAAGATATGGAATCAACCAAACTTTCCATTGACAGATGAACGGATTTTAAAATGGGATACACACATACACACAATGGAATATTATTCATCTTTCAAAAAGAAGGAAACTGTCATTTTAGACAACACGAATAAAATGGGAAGACGTTATGCTGAGTGAAATAAGCCAGGCAAAGAAAGACAAATGTTTCATGATCTCACTTATATATGGAGTTTGAAAAAGTTGAACTTATAAGAGCAGATAATAGAATGGTGGTTACCAGAGGGTTGGGTGTGGGCTGGGGAAAGAGGAAGATGTTGGTCAAAATATACAAAGTTTCAGTTATGCAACATGAATAATTGCCAGAGACATAGTGTACAGCTTAGTGACTTATTTAACAACATTGTATTGTAAGCTTGAAATTGTCTAAGAGAGTAGATCTTAAGTGTTCTAATCACACACACACACACACATACACACACACACACACACACACACACACACACAATAGTAATTATTGAGATAACGAACACGCTAATTTGCTTGATTGTGGTAATCATTTCACAATGATTTTATACCTATACGAAAACATCAAATTGAACAACTTAAATATAATACTACTTTCATTTGTCAATTATATCTCAATAAAGCTGGAAATAAAACCCAAACAAACAAACAAAAAAGCTCAAACATAATATAAGAATTTTCAACAGCAGTGATATAGCTGTAAGTATCCTATTTGTGATTTATTATTGCATAGACTTTTCCAAGTTAAAAAAAAAAAGTATAATAAAAGAAAGACAGAAAAAAGAGAAAAGAAACACAAGTAGGTCATCCCTCCTTCAATGTATGTTGCCAAATGTCCACGACATGCAGAAATAGCCTATGAAATGTATTTTACTTTTTAAGCTTCAGAGATGATGGGAAACACTTGTATTTTGGCATAAGATTATACCCCACCCACACTCCTAAGGATAATCACTCCCTGAAAAAAAGTCCCTAGCACAGAGTATTCAATTCATCTGTGTTTTTTATCACACATAATCTACTCCCACATTCCATCTATTTAAGTATCTCTCACACATGATGCACAAATTATACATCATACTAGAAACTAAGAAACAAAGATGAATTATATACAGTTTTATTCAGTCAAATTATGTAGACTTCATATAATATAGGAAAAATTTAAGCTATCTGAATAGACCTGTGGGAGAATTTATTTTTAAGGACATATTTCAAACATAGAACAAAAGACGTATGAAAAAAGGAACTTTTTCTTTTCTATTCCAATAGATCTTCATGCCATGAAAGAGATACTGGCTCTCATTAACTGAAACAATATACAATTTTTGAAAACAATAACCTCATATAGTTATGGAAAAGAATATTAAAAATCTCATAGATAGTAGATTAACAACAAAAACATTTTGACATATTCACGTTGAACCTCCTACTTAGGAGAGTAACATTTTAGATTATCCTCCCTCCCTTCCTTCCCTTCCTACATGACGAAGCTGTCAGTGTTCTGTGTGTGTCACTGTTTGTTTACTACATGGGTATGTGTCCTCAACAATGTAAATATTAACTTCATGTTTTACAAACTGTATGCAGTTGGCATCGTACTGCATAACTTCAACTTTTTCTCAATGTTACATTTTTGTAGTTTATCCATTTTGATATGTGTAACTCTAGTTCATTTATATGTATCTCTATCAGGTATTCCATGGCAAGACTGTATCACCGTTCACTTATCTCTTGTGTTTATAGATGTTTAGGTTTCAGTTTTTCTCCATGCTTTAATAATCACTCATATGTGTTTTCCTGGAGTCATGAAGTAGAGTTTTTCTGGAGTGCATGCTCGTAAGTGGAATTGCTTAGTCTTAGAGAATGATACCTTTAAATGCATTATAAACTAATACCCTGCCCTGTAAGTTGCACCAATTTACATCACAATCAATATCCTGAAAAATTTCCTATTGGCCTATGTCAGTGCTTCTCACACAGGGTGATATGACATGCTGAGAGGCATTTGAAAATTTCTAGGGAAGTTTTGGGTTGCCGTAATGATTGGAAAGCAGTACAAGCATTAAGCTGGTGAATGCTAGGAATGTGAGATGACTAACAATACATGTGACAGTCCCCCCATAAGAATTGTTCTGTTCCTCAAAGATCTTTTGAAAGTATAACTGAATACGTATGAAGATTGTTTTCTAAAAAGAGATCCTGTGAGTAATTATCAGAGTTATAATTTAAATTACCTTTACTACATAGCCAAAGTAGTTTTACTTAGTTTTAAATTATGCTGAATTTCCAATGATTGGAACCACTGCCACAGTTGTAGAAAGATACACATTGTATATATGTGTGTGCGTGTGTGTGGGTTTGTGGTGAGAGATATAGATCTGTACAAAAAAATTTGTCATTATTTGGAAAAAGTACATCACTAATCACAGAAATGCCCATGGCCATTAAATCCTCTACTAAAAATGCCAGGATTTGTATTCATTGCTACCCCCTTTCATGGTGATATAGAGACAAACGCCTGACATTATGTTGCCATGCCCAAGCACTGATATATTAAACTATATAATCACATTATAAATTACTTTTCTTTATTTCTTCTTGCATACTTTATGCTCCTATATATTATGATACTATCATATTATATTGTTGGATTTTTGAATGTATGTATATAGGGAGGCAATATTACCTATGAATTTTATATTACGCTACTAAAGAAAATGACATGTCCAACACATAATATTAGCAGAACATCTTACATTCTGCCAATCAAATGCAGATGAAATATTTTGTTTACGTTTCATTTCCCTGATAACATTTGGGTTGAACATCTTTTCATACATTTGGTTAACTGTTTTCCTTGTATGTGTTGTGTGTTCATAACCTTTAAGTTGCTTGTGTTTTCCTTACAGATTTGTCAAATTCTTAATATATGCCAGAGAATAATCATTTGCCATTTGGATGCATCATAATTTTTTTTTTTTTTGGCCGTCTCTTGTCCATTATTTATTATGCCTTTTGTATAGAGAAGTTTAAACTTTATTTTGTTCTTAGTGTGTTAAACTATTTTAAAACATTTGTACAAATGAGTCTCATCTAGGTAAATTATCTTTTCCAGGAATTTATGTTGAAATATATATGATAAAAATATGTACTATAGAATAGTGTGCATATCTACATGATTTTTTTCGTATGTTTTTGCAATTTTGGATTGAATGCTAATTTTAAATGGAAAGTTTTTTGTTTGTGCTTATTTTTTCTTGTTCTTTCCTTCATTTCATCCTCCTTTTCTTATCTGTCATTGACTCATGGATATCAGCTTTGCCCACCCTTCTCACTGAACCTTGATACTTACAGTTGTGGTTCAAATATCTTTCTTGTTAAACTGTCAGGGATTTTGTACGTCCCTTTATTCAGCCAGCTATGATTTGCTGAATTTTCTGTTCACATATCTTTGACCTTGTCTACAAGCTTCCTTGGATTCTTAAATTTCTGATTTTTTCAAGCCAGTTTCAAAGTATTCTGACCACTGTCCTCTGGCTTTAGACAGGTGATTCATTACTGAATATCATTGCTATTATCTGTTCATAATCTTGGAGACCAGAAGGCCTGACACCATCACTGCACTCACAGTTTTTTGCATCTGCTCTATTTCTGTTATATGAAAGTGTATAATCTGTTTTTTTGAGCCTGCATGAAGTGCTTGTGTTATTGCCATTGCTATTATTTACTCTTTTGTATGTTCTTTATCATTGCTATGTATTTGAAGCATGGGCTTTGCCTCAAGTTGCAAACTTGCTACATAATCTTTAATGGAGTTCGAAAAATGTATTTTGAGAAAAGAAAAGAGATGGACTGTGGATTTAAAGGGAGAAAGTCTATGATGATAAGAAATATATATCCTAGGCTTATGAACAAGCATAACTCTACTCTTTTCCTAAGGCAAGACTGTAATTTCTTAATAACAACCCAAGGTTTCAATTAATGGAGCTGCCACAGAGGCAGGGAGTATAACTGAGACCCCCCTAAGTGTTTATGTGTTCTTGTTTTACCTATTAATTTTCATTTGTGAGTCTAGGTTGAAAGTGATAATTGTTTAATTGTGCATATTGGCTTTTTCATTTTTTAAATTTAACAATTTGCAATGTTTTTAATCTAAAAGAATACCTCATGCTGTGATAATCAACATGATAAAATGTAAAAATAAATAAATAGCCCACGTTTAAATGATTTCTCTTATCTACCAACAAGTTCTATCTGTTGAATACAAACTTAATTGCAATATATTTCCTTAATGTCCTCCTTTAATTGGATACCCTGATATGGTATCTTTGGAAAGTTGAAGTTCTATAACAAAGCATTAGCAGTTACTTCTTTCAAAGAAGCTTGTAATTAAATGAACACATAGAAATAATATTTTTTCAATATGTAGCTATTAAATGAAAATGAATCTACTTTGCTTTGCCTTGAGTTGAATTTCTTTTTGCAAGTTATGAAAGTTTATGCAGGGAGAACAAGGTTCATGAAAACTAGAGCTATTTACACAAAATACCACAAGAAACAAGAAACTATACTAAAATTTCAGCCTTCTCAAATTTTTTTCTCCAGATGGGGCTTTGAAATTGCAAACACATTGTACATAGGAATGTATCAGGTTGACACAATGTCAGTTCAACCTAATACATTGTTCACATAGGTCAATAAGCACTTTCAATAAAAATGATGAAATTAGCAAAAGAATGTTTGGCTTCACTCTGAAGCAGAATTATATGATGTAATTTTTTGTTCCTCAACTCCTTTTATTATAAAATATTCTAAAGGTAAAATAATCTAACTGACCTCTAGAAATTACTAAGCATTAACAAAATAGTAATTTCTGCGTAGATTATCTTTTGTTGTTAGCCACTTTCACAGATTTAGTTGAAATTACGTTTCTTTCTCAACACACTTTCATCACTTGTCTGGAGGAGCTACCATCCAAATGTATTTATAAGCCATGCATAATGTGCTATTTGCTTTAAACTCTTTCTCTATTTAACCATCCTGCAACTTTTTTTTTTCACTCTACATTTAAAATCTTCAATATAAGTCTATATTTATACATTTTTTTCACTCTACATTTAAAATCTTCAATATAAGTCTATATTTATACCAATAGACTGCCTTAATTCATTTGTCAACATGTGGAAGTTATAAATTCTTCTCCTAATGGATAACTCCAAGTTTTTGATATTACAAAGAGATTTAATTTTGGAAAATTATGACAACTGAAAGTACTACAACAAGAGTGTGTGATAACTCCTAATTCTCATCTTCTCTGAAATACTTCACACAGTCATGCTTCTAAAGGTCAATGACTAAATGTATGCCTAAATTCAAGGCTACCCCAATTAGTGATTAATAAAGTTTTAAAAAATCTTTTTATTTATTTTTAATTCACTACATATGATTGCCTTTACTTTGTGCTAAATGTCATCCCAAATTTTATTTTCATTACTTTATATATATTATTATACTATATATTTGTAATATTCATTATACGATCATTAAAATAACTGATTATGCAGTTAGGTTGTGTGGGTGGTTCTGTTTTACTGTATTTGTCACCTTAAAATACATATTTTTTAATTATAGAATTCTGATTTTTCTTTCTCCTAAAAAATAATCTTTCTTTTTTTGTGAAACACCTCCAAATTCTAAATAAGAAATTTGTTTCTTTTTAAGTCATCCTGATGAGTGATACTGTTGCTTATCAACATTTAGCAATATTTTATGTTGGCTGCTGCTTTTTTTTTTTTTTTTTTTTTTTGGTAGCCATCTGGTAATTTGAACATGTGGTGCAGATCACACATTCCTCACTAAATTGATAAATTAAAAGTCTCTTTGAGGTCTTGAGAAAATATGCCACATTTGACAGAATCTGACATATTTTGCAATTTTGGTAAAATATGTTAAATACACTCTGTTTTTATACATTGGAGGAGATTTGATGTTAAACAATCAACTCTGCTATCACTTCCCTGAAACATTTAATTGAAGCTCTTATCAAATCCCTTTAAGAGTAATGTGAAGATGCAAAGACTTTCCACTGCAGTAAGAATAACATTTTTTGAGGCTTCTCACGGAGAAGCTCTCCTCCTCCTTTCCTAAGCTTTAATTTCTCAAATTCTTTCCTTCCTCTCTCTAGATGAAGGAGGAAAAAGAAGCAAATTATCCTACAAAAACTGTGCTCCCCTAAAAAATCATTACTTATCCTCTGCTTTCATTTAGTTATATCAAACACAGAGTCTTAAAACTGGTAAATACTCTCCAAACCCAATTAAACTGCCATAAAATTATTTTTATTTTTCCAATTTCATTATTACAGTTATCAGAAAATGTATACAAAGCAAGAAGAGAAAATGTGGTTTCTCCTTTACGAGTTACTCTGTCCTGTGTAAGTTGCTAATGGCAGATTCATAATTTTGACTGACAATATCAAAGGTTTACAGATATTAGAGCCATATAAATGAAAAATAACTGCAGTGGTAGCATCAACTGTTTGTTCAGATTTATAATAACTGGTTCAGAATTTTTTTTAAAAGACAATAGATATCTGCTTGTAATGAATTAGGAAACTGAATGGATTTATTATTTTACCCAGAAATACCTCTGGTCAATATTATTTCTAAAGACCTTGTCAATGAATTGAAACAAAAAACTATGGGAAAAAAGTCAAATCTTTGTCTAGACTGAGTTTACTGATTATTTCAATAAAAATACATGTTTATTGAGATAGGCCTAGAGTAATTAGTGTTACAAGGTTGGAAGAAATAAGCAGCCTTAGTGAGAAATGATGATTCAGTACCATGGATAGCAGAACACTTGTTTCTCCAACTATTAGCTGATACTCCTCCAAATTTTAGTTGCTAGATCATTAAAAACATTCCTATCAAGCAGTCATTGTTTGAGGCTGTAATTTCTGGTCCAAGAAGTTCTACTCAGACTAGCCAGATTGGTTACAATTTTTAAACTATATTTTTAACATATAGATGTTATATAAATTATATGTTTATAAACATGTTTTATGTATGTTCCCCCACCAATCTATTGTGTATGAATACTTTTATAAAAAATAAATATAGTAAAATACAATGAGCTTAAATTAGATGTTAAATGTATGGAAATAAAGTGAAGTTAAACCAGGGATTAAAAAATACAAGCCCTAGTGTGTTTTTTATTGTTACATGAAAACAGACATAACACAATCTGATAAATTACTATAAAAGTTGTAAATGCTAGCCCTCCATTAACACACTTACCAGGACATGTGGTGCCATAAAAAATGTTCCCCCAGCTCCATGCAAATTCATCCATTGAAACTTAATCCCCAATATGATTGTATCTGGAGATAAGGTTTTTGGAAGATGATTAGGTCATGAGTAGACAGACCCCATGAATGAGATTAATGCCCTTATAAAAGAGGCCCTAAAGAGTTCTCTTTCTCCTTCTACTATGTGAGGCCACAGCAAAATTGTGGCTATCTATGAACCAAGAAGTGAGTCCTCATCAGACACTGAATTTGACAGTACCTCGATCTTGGGATTTCCAGCCTCTAGAACAGTGATAAATAAATTCATGTTGTTTATAAGCCAGTATAAAACAAAAGAAATGAAGGCTTTCATTTACTCCTTCATTCTACAAATGTTTATTGAGAGCTAAATTGTGCTGTCAGTAATGAAGAAGACACGAGCTTCTGCCCACAAACAACTTTTGTTCTAAAAGTGGGTCAGAAGCTGTTGAGTATCACTTGGCGTGATTTAAAACTGAAAGTTTTACAAAGTCTGTCTTTTAAAGGAGAGTAATTCTAGTCTGGGTGCAGCCTGTAATTCCAGTGCTTTGGAAGACTGATGTGGGAGGATTCCTTGAGGCTAGTAGTTTGAAACCAGTTTAGTCAACATGGCAAGACGCTGTCTCTAGAAAAAAAAAAATTAGCAGAGCACTATAGAAAGCACCTGTAATCTAGCTACTTGAGAGGCTGAGGTGGGAGGATTACTTGAGACCAGGAGTTTAAGGTTACTGTGACCTCAGCCTGAGCGATAGAGAGAGAGAGAACCTGTCTCCCAAAATAAATTTTAAAAAAGAATAATTTTTAGATCAAAAAATGTACTACTTAACAAATTAAAACACCTCTAAACACATTGTCTTGTTATTTTCAGGTTATATTTCTGCAACACTTTAGCCTAGTAATGACCAAAGTATAGTTCCTCAGCAAGCAGCATCAGTACTACATAGAAGCTAGTTAGAAATTCAGATTACTAAGGCACACCCCAAACCTACAGTATCAGACATTCTGATTCTGATACCAGCTGGAGTTTGAAGAACAATTCATATACCCCAAAGTTATCTGTAGGGCTTACTGCATCACAGATCACTGGACCCCATTCCCAGAGGTTTGGATTCAGTAGGTCTGAGGTGGAGTCTGATAATTTGCATGTTAAAAAAGGTTCCAGCTGTTGCTCATGCCAGTGATCTGGAGGCCACACTTGAAGAACCATTGGCCTATTGCATATTCATTTTGGATAAACATTACCTGAAAATTATCTTGGAAATTCTAAAATCGCCAATGTTGGGACCCCACCCCTATACAACTCAAGCATTATCTGCAGGTATGGCCCAGAAGTTATGTTTAAAAGTGCATTCCATGTGATTCTGAGGTATACCCACGGTCAAGGTAGCATGCTAAGAGAAAATCAACTACAACAACTGTTTATGCTACCATATAGCACAGAGATAAAATGCTATTCTCATGAAAAACCATCAAGAATTTGAAACAAAACTAATTTTAAGTTGTTTCCTTGTAATGCTCCCCCTAAAGCAATAGTAAAATGAAAAAAAAGATCAATGAAACATATTATCTAGCATTATCTAGGTCAAAATCATATATTAAAACCCTAGATGTGCTGCAGAATTGAACTTAATAAGCAACTCTCAACTATATTGAAACTTTGTCCAACTGGGACACTCAAGTAAATACAACTCTTAACAGTTTTCATTTACATTGAAACTTAAATGTCTTACAACTTGAATTATAGTGGAATGAAATGCAAAACTATTCACTTTATTTGTTTTGAAATAAATGATAAACCTTGCTTGACACTGTAGCTGTTACTTCCATGAGCCAAGATGAAGTTTGTAACCTGTTTCTGGAGTGAAAAGCAAATGGCAATTTATCTGGAAGCGCTAATTATTGCTGTGTCTGGGAAGTTATGGGCCTCTTATCGGTGTTTCATTCTGCAGGGAGCCAGTGGGCTTTTGGGGTCTCTTTGTTTATGTTCTTTAGTATTTTTCCATTAGAATAAGCATCAGGTCTTTAGGTTGCCCCGTTCCCCCAGACTAGTCTCCTGTGGCTTTAAAGCTCTGCAAATGCCACAAGTTCTCAACACACCACCTCCCAAATCTCCTGCAGAATTTGTAAGTGACAAGAAGCTGGAAAAATACAGATGGCGTAATTATATATTTTGCAGTTGATTAATCACCACAAAACATTAATCACATTTTGTATAACAATACATAATCAAATTCTTTATAGTAGAAATTAAGTTTCTTTCTGATAGGAAATGGATTCCTTTAGGATATTGACAGAGTTTTTCAGCATCTGTTTAGCTCCCATTCCACATCTGCATTTGATTTTCATCTGCTTCAGGGCTTAGTAAAATGTGGCTTAAAGGTGGTTTTGTGACTGTAAATGTATGTTTTAATAGAAGAATTTGTTGAGAAGAAAACCTTTGCACAAGTTAGATACTATAATTTTTTTTTCAGGTCATAACAATGCTTCTTTAGTAAAAATCATAAAATTTTGTTTTTTCTAAAGAATCAACCTACTGATATCAATGATAAATTATATATTTCAATAACTATTCAAATAAATTCTTAATATTATAATTAGCTTTATATTATTATAAAGGATAATAATCTCTCTTTACCATAGACATACTTATTTATAACGTTTTATACTGTAAGTACCTAATTTCTTGATTACTATAATTATATAGATTATGTGTATAAATTTATCTGTACATTTATTTCATATTTGTAATTATTTAACAATAACTATGTATATTAAAGCATATACAAATTTTCCATGGCCACACACTTTTTTACTATTACCAGTATATAAAACAAAATTATCTTGCTTCTTAGTTATGCCAGTCACTTAAGAATTGTTATGTACAGACTTTTACAGGCCTAGGTTTTTATTTTGTTTCTTCAAGAAATTAGGGAATAAAGATACACATCCTCTGTTTCAAGTTTTCAGTAACACTATAATAGGAAGAACATAAGTATATAAACAAAGAAATTTTCTACAGCAACTTATAAATAGCATGACACACAATCATTAAAATAGAACATGATTCATCATGGATCTTTTTTAAAGTGTAGAATTTGCAAGCATTTCATGGAGAAGGCTATAGATACCTATTGGAAGAGATTAGAAAATATTTAGGTAAATGAACTCATATACAATGTTTACAAATAAGTAAATGCAATATTGAAATAACACAGTTTCCTCCCAAATAAGCTACAGTTTCAATATAATTCCATTAAAAATCCCAACAGGCTTAAAAAAAAAATTATTACCCGATGCTAAAATGTGTATGGAAGAGAAAAGTAGAAAAATAAACAATACATTTAAGATATTAAAAATGGTCAAACACTACCAAATATCAAGACTTTAGTTACATTACTGTGTCCAGAAAAAAGAAAATCAGAATAAGACAGTATAGATGAGGAATGATACAGAGTTGGAATCCGATCTACATCCCAAATTAAGTTGATAGTGATCAAGTACACTGCTAAGAGAAAAAACAAAAGTTTTCAATAAATTTTGCCAGAACAATCACTCATCTACAAAATTTTAAAAAATGAATTTTGGATCTTTGCTTCACACTATTTACAGGAATCATTGAGTTAGTTTAAAAATTTAAATGTAAGTATCTAAATTATAAATACCAATTTTTTTAAAAAAATAGGAGAATCTCTCAAAAATCTTGCTGCTATGGTTTGAATGTGCCCCTCAAATTTCATGTGTTGGAGACTTGATTCCAAAATTCGTATGTTGATTGGAGGCGGAAGATTTGGGAGGTAATTAGATCAGAGGGGTGAGGAGCCTCCATGTTGAGACTTGTGGCTTCATAAGATGAGAAAACAAGATCCACACTGGCACATTCTCACCACCTGACCATGCAATGCCCTCTGCCATGTTGTGATGCAGGAAGAAGACCCTCACAAGAAGCCAGCTCCATGCTTTAGGACTTCCCAGTTTCAGAAACATGAGCTAAATAAACTTTCTTTCTTTATAAATTACCCAATCAGTGGTATTCTATTACAACAACAAAAAATGTACTAAAGCACTTGCATAGAAAATAACCTCTTAAACAAGACTTAATAAATGTAAACCATAAAGGACAAATACATGTGAACATATTAAAATTAACTTTTCCGTTAATCCAAAAAGTTATTAAGCAAATAAAAGGACAATACAAACTGGAAGAAGATACTTCATACATATATAACTAATGAAGACTAGATCCAAAATATATAAAGAACTCCTGAGAAAAAGATTTTTTAAACACTTGTGTACCTCCCCCTCAACACAAACACTATAAGCAATGATCTTGCATTTCATAGAATAGGAAAGAAAAATATCATGTGACTTATATGAAAAGACCCTCAATTTCTCAATAGTCAACACAGTGAAATTTAAAGTCTCTGTATTAGAGTATTTCATGCCCAATGCACTGGAAAACATAAAGAAGTCAGACTGTCTTATTGGTGCTGTCTGGAAGCAATTGATTTTTACATAAAGCTGGTGGAAGTGAATATTGATCACTTTAGCAAATTATTTGGCATTTTCCATTAAAAGAAATGATTCTCACACCTTGAGATCAGTCATGCCTCTATTAGTTATGTATTCTAGAGAAATTCTTATACATGTGCACTTGGAAACATGCACAAGAATACACATAGCAGCATTGTGTGTACTAACAGTAATCACAAAAGCAAATAAACTACCACATCTGTACTTCCACAAAAAGGATGATAAACACATTGTCCTATATGCATCCAAAGGAATGCTCTAAAACAGTGAAAATAAATGAACCAAAGCTAAGGTGCAATCTCATCTTAAAACATTTGTCTCCATATCTACAACTATGCACACTAGTATACAGATTTATGTATTTATTCATTTAACATGCATATATTTGATGCATGTTTTTCTATTTTTGTGTAGATTACCACATTGTATAGATATGAAGTTCAAATTAAGATCGTTCCTGGTGCACATCTCAATTTTGCAAAATCAAAGCAAGACTATCCCTGTATCTCTTCCACAACATCCCTGGCTCCTGGCCACCTTCATTCCAGTTTGTTGTGTGCATTTAGGACCTAACAAGATATATTTTTCCAAATGTGAACCAGTTATCTTGTTAATAAGCAGCAACTGCATCTTTATAATTTCCATTCATCGTATCTTCATATGTCCAATGTGACTTCAACTTCTTAGGGCTAAATCTATTTCTTCATTAAACCCTTCATGTGTGTAAGATTGGCTGCTTGACCCTCCATAATTTGGGTCATGTGTGTCCTATTCTTGATGTTTTCTACTTGGTATTCTTAAAGAGAATGTCCAAATTAAAGTTCTAAAATTTGAGAATACAGACAAACAGGTCAAAAAAGAGTGGGAGCATTTGGTAGGGCCTTTCATCTTAGGATTTAGGTTATTCTCTCTGATCAGGCGTTATATATTCATCTACTCATTCATCTAATGATACAAGCTACAAAATCCAAATCCAAACTCAGTCCATGTTAACAAGAACTCACAATATTTTAATTGATTTAATCCGAAATTATAATATTTTAACAAAGGGAACATTCTTAATTCTAACTGGGGAGTCTAAATGCCATTTGTTACACTGGTCTACTTGCAGTTGATTTAAATGATGCTGTCTATCACTGTTCCTCAGGAAATATATTCTGAGGCAGAAATGTGCTTACCAAAGGTTTGCTGAGTAGTATCTTCAAAAATAATATCTTTAAAGGAGTGAGGGAAGTAGAACTGATTGAAGAAGATATTGAACTCATGCAGTTTCAACAGAGCCATGAGGCAACTTCATAGAGATTTATGGAGCTGAAATGGCTTTTCAGATGTGTCCTAACTCAAGATGTAAGACAATCCCTTGTACCCTGGCATTAAATAGTCATTAGATCTGTGCTGACCCTAGGGAGGAAGGCTATCCTTAGAAGATGGACTTCCTTCATTAGAAGGCAACTTCCAGATGAGAGGATGCTCTAAGGAGTTGGGAAAATTTGGACTGTGATCCTGAAGGAGGATCTAGGCACCCAACAGTATTTGTTCACAACTCTGTAATAATATGGTACATCTAGAAAACTTGCAACATCAAGACGCACCCCAAGAATAACTTCTATTAATTTATTCAAGTTATTCCATGAAATGTACAATACATCTTATCTTTCCTTTATAAACAAAACTTTCCTTTGTAAATAAAATTCCCCATTTTACATAAGCGGAATTTCAAGAATAAGCAAATGAACACTCTAAATTCTATTCTTGACTTAGCTAACACTTACACATCATTCAGGTTTCAGCTAAGTATCAATTCTTTTGAACTATTTCTTAACCCAACACCAGAGGGGTCCCCTTCCTGTCACCTCTACAAGTTCCTACTCCTGCAGCACCGCAAAGGCCCTTATTCTACTAAGGGGGTACAGGAAATGCTACCTCAAAATATGGCACCTTGACATATTGAGTATTTTAAACTGAAGGAAATTGAGCAAACTGCAGAAGCAGGAAGGTCTCTCTAACCTTCTATCATCTTAACATGCCCCAGTTATACTCCTTACCCCAAGCCTGTTCTTCCCACAGGTCTTCTCTGTACCTGGCAATTCCATCCTTCTAAGGAGTCAGGCCAAAAATCTAAGAGTTGTCCTTAACCTTCTCTCTTTTTTTCACATTATATAACTATTTCATTAGCAAATTCCATATTCTGTAACTTCAAAATATATAAAACAAGTCTTCTGAACTTTACTACTAATATCCTGGTCCAAAACGATGCTACTTCTCACCTGAACAATTATATACTGTGTACCATGGTCTCCTTACTTCCACCAGATCCTGCCTCCCACAATACATACTCAATCCAAGAGCGGAAATAATGTTTCTAATATGAGAGCCAGATCACTCCTCTGTTTAGTCCATTTAAAATATTCCCGTTGTTAATTACAGTAACTATTCCACTTCTTTCAATGTTCTGTTCAAATGTCACATTCACCTTGAGGCCTTCCTTTATTAGCATATATAACATAAACCCTCCCTTCCAAATGACACCTATTGTGTCTTGTGTGCCTTATTTTTTTCCATAGCACATATCAACTTCTCATATGCTATCTGTTACCTATTTGTTTATTGTTTGTATCTCTAGGCTATAATAGTCATAAGGGCAGATATTTTGTCATTTTCATTTCCTGTATCCCCTATGCCTTAGAAAGAATACCTAGCCTACAGTAAGTGCTAAGTAAATGTTTATTTGATGTATGAATGAATATATAGATCAATACATATATGAATAAATTATCAAAGAAACTTTGAATGCCAATTATGGGTTAATAGCTTGGTATAAAATAGATAAAAACAGAAAAATATAGTCCTAATGAAGTTTATGCAGGATATAATAGCTGCTAAGTAGGCAAACTAACAAGTAAAATAAGATTTTTATAGGTAGTAATAAGCACTATCTTTGTTATTAAGTGAATAAGTACAGTGATAGAATAGAGGTTAACTGGAGTTGAGATGTTGACTAATTTAGAGAGGTCTATTTGAGAACCTTTGTTTAAGGTGGTGATGTTTAAGTTCATATTGGAAAAATGCCAGAAAGAACATTCTGACATTCAAAGAACAAGAACAAGGCAAAGAAAAGTAGAAAGATGTCAAGAAAAGAGAGCGTTAGGGGAGCAAGATGTCCAACACATTTGCATGTGACAAGGACTCTTTCACTGCGGTGGTTCATAAACAATGCCAGTTCAAGTAGAAGACACATTCTATAGCAATTTTTGTTGTTGCTGTCTCAATTGACCACAAGCCCATGGTAACAATGCTATTTCTCATTCTATGGAAATGTGAGGCCTTAAAATATGATACACTAAAATAGGTTCTTTGACATGCTGGACTAAAGAAGCAGCCTTGAGGCCTCTCTGACTCCCACCCCAACCCCATCCCCTTTGTCTGTTACTCCTCTGTCTCTCCCAAAGCACAGAATGAGGCTGTTCTCTGAAGTTCCCTTATCTAGCAGAAACTAGATCTCCAAAAATGGAATGCAATTGCCTTCAGTATCTTCTCTGAAATTTCATTAACCAGAGAAGATTAAAATTCATATAACAGAGAAAGAGACTGAAAATTAAACACCACACCTAGGGCCCAGAAGGATTTCAAACTTTGTCCCAAACCATATTTTGTTCTCTGGTCCCATTCAATTTTGAAAGAGAATAATTCACAAGATAATGTCTGCCTCCTGAGTCCATTCTTTCTTCCCCCAAAGTTATTTCCTTCTATTCTCCATCTCTCCTTATCCTATAAAAAAGTGTATAAGCATCTACCCTCCATTGGGTTATTGGGCATCCTCCTGCAATTTCCCAGTGCTATGCATGTTAAAATGAATTTGTATGGCTTTTTCTTTTTTATTTTTCCTATTGATCTGC
The DNA here is from genome assembly GCF_009761245.1 of Sapajus apella. Lineage (NCBI taxonomy): Eukaryota > Metazoa > Chordata > Mammalia > Primates > Cebidae > Sapajus > Sapajus apella. The sequence goes on from NW_022436997.1 coordinate 6,533,323, forward strand.
CCTTTGTCAGTTCATTTTTTGTGAACCTTCAGCGGGTGAAGAGAAAATCTTTCCCTCATGGCGCTTACAGGCTTGGCAAAGGGAACAAGGTAAAGCAAACCCACTCTGCTCTTCTGGGAGCTGCAGTCAAGGGAACCCAGGACCCGACAAGCCGGCAAAAGGGTCTTACCAATCAGATTTCCAGTGGATCTCTGTCTGTGGAATTTTGTCCAGCAGACAACAAAAATTCTGGTTGTCTCTTTTTTTCTTTCCAAATTTAAGATTAATGCAAAAAAAGCATTTGTATGACTAATCTTAGGTGTGGCAACTCTTGTGTGTGTTTTTTATAAGTATTTATATGGTATGATCCTTTTTCTTCCTGGAAATAGACTTTTTTCCTTTGTCTTTGACTTCCCGTGTCATTTTGTTATCAAGAGAGGTACCATGGGGTAGAAAAGGGCTTACCTATAAGCCCATTGTCTGAGCCTTTCACAAAGTAGTAAGATTTATAGTTTTCATCAGACTAGCTTCTATTTAGATGACTTGTGCTCTGGATCCTCAAAATAAAAATCAGATAAGGTTGTCTTCTGGTCTTGTTTTATGTCCTTGAGAGCTTGACTTATAACCAAGTGAGAGCACTCACTTGGGGTACATGATTTTCAGGTCATGTTTAGTGGCCAGACTGAAAGGTATGGGAACCCCAACACATATAAAATACGAAGCAGCACACTCTTTTTTCTAAACATGCCAAGCTCGGAGGAGATTGTCTTATTTGAGAGTCTCATACATAAGAGAATTTTGCTGCCTCAATTTTTTTGTTTGTTTAGTGTGGAGAAAGTCTTATCCCAGACATTCCTGCCCAATGTCACAGATTAGGGGTTATGTGACTAGAGGTACCCCAACATGTCTACAGGTCCATGTGCTTATGAGGAGATTGGAAATATTATTCCCACAAATATCATTCTTAACTGCCCATGTAACAAAAATCTTTTGCTTTGTTAGCATGTCTCTGGAAATAAATTTTGGTGGAAGTTGGGGGCTGCCTCTTCTATGCCCCTTCCAGAAATATGTCTTGCTTACATGGTTAAAACTTATTCTAAGCCTGGAAAATTAATTCCTGGTCTTTCTGTGAAGAGGTTTATTGGACTAAGTAGTCACTGACATAAGTACACAATTAGAAATATTCATTGTCAATGGTCAGACAATAGAACTTTCCTATTAAGGTTCATACATTTGAAAAAGCTTTTGCAGATATCTCACCCTAAGCAATTGCCTTATTTGTATTTATGGGATGATCAAATTTTAAGATACATAATAATGTCATACCTCACCTAAGAAATAGCTTTGAGAAAATTAAACAAAACAAAAAACAGAAATATGACCTAGATCCAAAGTTAATATCATTTATACACTCAAACTCCCTACTTTGGATTCTCTGCATGATTTATAAAACTGTGCCACTCCAGCCTGTGGTCTGGTAGTTAAGATTTCATTATTTTATCGCTGTGGCCTGGGTTTAACTCCTGGTCAGAAAACTGGTCCTCTAAAATGTAAATAACTATGTGACTCCAAAGAGACATGCCTTCAGTCACCACCTGAATCTGAAGCCACAAACAAGCCTGGCAGGCCACTCCCAGGTGGCGAGGGGCAGGTGCTTCTCCTGGGGAGCATCTGCTGTGGCTCCCTTCACCTCTGTTCCCTTGGCTCAGGTAAAAGGCTTGCTGCTCAGACAGCAAAACATTTGCTGCTTGTCCTAGATAAAATCCTAATAATAAAATATTTAAATGTTTTAAAGCTCTATGGACAGAATTTGGCTCAATTAATAGTAAATATTTCAACATATACATATATTTTTAACTTCTTTGTTCTCTTTTAAATTCTATTTGTCACATGGAAACATTTTAGTTGACTAGACCCACCCCCTTCCTACATTTTTTCCCCTCAAAGCTCTGTTAATTAGAATTATGATGGCCTTTTTCAAAACTTATGATCTGGCTCCTATAAGACTTGTTCCTGGCCGTGTACAGTGGCTCACACCTGTAATCCCAGCACTTTGGGAGTCTAAGGCAGGTGGATCACCAGGTCAGGAGATAGACACCATCCTGGCTAATATGGTGAAATCCCGTCTCTACTAAAAATACGAAAAATTAGTCGGGCATGGTGGTGCATGCCTATAGTCCCAGCTACTTGGGAGGCTGAGACAGGAGAATCACTTGAATCTGAAACGAGGAGGTTTCAGAAAACTGAGATTGCACCACTGAACTCCAGCTTGGGCTAAAGAGCAAGATTCTGTCTCAAAAAAAAAAAAAAAAAAAAAAAAGACTTGTTTTTTCATTTACTTCAGCCCCTCCTTTTTTTTTGTCATGTTTACTATCACTTGAAGGAATCCAAAAACGACTTCTAGTGACCCTAGAACCATCTGAAGCACAACAATAAAAAACAGCATCACTGACCCCCTCTTCTGGAGTCCTCTGTCTTTCTCACAGCAAGCCAAGCATCATAAACAGGTTCCTCTCTTATCTAAAGCCTGGCTCTCTTTCACATTGAGGTTCTGATCTCTTTAGCTTTTGAATACATGTGTGTATATATCTATACATATGTTTGTGTATTGTCTAAAAGGCAACAAATAGATTTAGCATAAACACTCATAAATTAAGTAAATATGAGCTCAAAGTCTTTTAAATTCATGTCATTTTAATAATCTTTAGTAAATCAAGTAGGTTTACAATTTAAAAAATTCTGATTTTAATGTAGACGTTTTTGCCTGGGCCTATGGTTCAGACAGATTCATACTGTCTCTAATAGATGTCTTAAGGTCATAAAATAGTTGCTTCTGTAATATTTTGATACTTGCTTGATTGGTCTGTGAGTTAAAGCTATGAGGGCTCCTTGTTGGGGTCTCACATAGCCTTGGGCAAGTCTTGGTATAAGCTTATGTCTTTGGTTTTGAGCCTTTTGATTCTGGGGTCAGATATGTAGGCATGGTGAGGCCTGAGGACATATATGTGTCTGCAGCACCTGAGCTATCAGCTGTAGGGTAGAGTCAAATCCTACATGGCCCAATCCTCCACTGCCCAGCTCTGCCTCTTGGCCATACTGAGAGGAGCTGGATAATCCAAGTGTCATCTTCACAGCCTGTCCTCAGTCCTGCGTTCCACACCTATTGTGTAAATCCAGACTCAAAACAACAGTTAATGAGGCAGGAAGAGCCTAATTTTGCTTTTTCAAAAGAAAAAAAAATTTACATTCCTAACTTTATTTTTCAAAAACAATTCAAATGTATTTGTTAAAAATGAGTAAATTAGCCGGGCGCGGTGGCTCACGCCTGTAATCCCAGCACTTTGGGAGGCCGAGGCGGGTGGATCATGAGGTCAAG
>NW_022436997.1:6536777-6555569 GCF_009761245.1 Sapajus apella
ATAAAATATCTAGATCTTTCATAAGATATTAGAGAAATAAATAAAATACTGGAACATAAATTGCTAAATATAGGTCTAAATTAATTTGCATTTCAAAATTAATTTTAAAAATAAAATATTTGGGTATGTGATTAAGTGTTCTACATAAAGGTGTTCTATAAAAAACTTATATTTCTAAAAACTATAAAACAACTTCATTTTACAAATACTAATATAAAAATTTAAATTGCTTACTTCCTAGATTTATCATGGTAAATTAGAGTTATTAAAAGTTAAAATTCTGATTATGTAATTGAAACTACTAAAAATAAAGAAAAGTATGCAGAGAGGATAAGATCTATTTTTGGTGAAAAAGATTTTAAAAAGACATAAGAAGGGGTTTCCATTACATGTAATTTATCTAGACATTATTTAAATGTTTACAAATTAAGGAATAAAATGATATAAGTAAAACTGAACAAATAAAAAATTATGAATTATAAAAGGTAAATCTCCTAAAATAATTTTTGTGTGCAATAAAACAGATTAAATTAAATAAGTTTATTATAAGGTTTTTTTTTTTATTTTAATTGAGCCTTAATGTCAAAAGTACAGGAACGCAAACTAAGATGTGGTGTTCTTTAAACATCTTTTTCTGTAATAGTGATAAAAGTCAATATTTTTTGTTCACCATTTGAATAAACTAAAAAATATTGAAAAGAGAAAGAGAAACAAATTCTGTATGCCTTGCTGTTTTTATTGGGTCTTCTGATTATTTGAAAAACTAAATGTCTTCCTTATCAAAGACTGAAGGTACTTGCTTTTTGAAATATTTTAATAATCACCTTGACAATCCCCCACTGCTAAATTTGACTGGCTTTAAAAATAATAATAATAATCACCTTGACTAAATTAAAGACTTTTATGTTCCAATAACTTATGATCTTATTTTGATTATTTTAAAGATTAATTTTTGAAAAAAAAATTCCTAAAATCAAAATTAAGTCTTTTTGACTTCAAACTAAGTTTGGGATGGTCGTGAGGGCCTCTTAAACATCTGGAAGATATAATAATCAACTAATTTGGTTGTTAAATTACAGAGGAAACAGCTTCAAATAAGAAATAATGTTTAACTTTCTTTAGGTTTTATTTGTATGTATGTTCTCAATATATGTTCCAAAATTCTATACAATTGCTATAATTCTGATACGTATTGGTCTATGTTATCAGTCATAATTAAGATTAGCACATTTTATTGTTGTAGAACACTGAAAATGACAAATTTCCTTGTCAGTTGTGTCTTTATGCCTATTTGAAGACTAGGCTGTCTACAGTAAATTACTTTCCTCTGGTTTCTTTTTCTCTGAAAGCACTTTGCAAATCCTAGTATTGTTTCTTTAAGAAGGTTAATGGAAAAGACTAAAACAAGTACCCTTAAAGTCAGCTTTCTGACAATTTTGAGACCATACCATTTGACTAAGTAAAAATTATAGAACTCTAATAAAAAAATAAAAACTGGACTCATAAAATTGCTTACCTGACTTCAAGCAGAACAAGAATAATTACATGAGGCTGAACTGATGAAGGACTAAAATGATTTTAATGACTTTTTAATTTGACACATTGCTGATAAAATATTTTGTTTTCCAGAGTTAAGCAAACATTTTCTTCTTAACCTGTCTATAGCTTTATAGCAACTGAGTCAAGTATACTTAGCAAGAAAAACTGAAACATTTACCTTTTTGTCTACGTGATTCCTCCCGAATTCAGAAATTATTTGTAAATACTCTCATTTTATGGCAATTTAATTATTTGTATGAGTCAAAAAAAGTCATTTTATATTTTTATTTTTTGTGTCAGGGCACCATTGTAAATATTGATCATTTTAAAAAGACTTTGACTGAAATGTCATATTTTCAGATATGACCAGACTACTTTCAGAAAATACGGTTGCTTTTTATGAAGCTGAAAAAAAAAGTCCCTTTAACAAAGTGTGCCTGGTGCTTTGTATATCTAGTTTTCTTACAGTCTTCATGATCTTGTGGTAGGTAAAGAATGTCACTTTTTGACAGACCCAGGAATCTCAAGATTTTTGGAAACCTCAAGAAAAGAGAAATAAACTCAATTTGTATAGATATTTCAGACCGAGTTTGATGGGTTGGCTTGGCTCCTAAGTGCTTGACTTGCCTCTTAAGCCTCAGGAGGCTTTCTAAAAGTCTAATCTGAAGTTTCCTGTAAATAAATTGCAGTAAATAAAAGCTAAAAAGAGTCATAGTCAAATATATAGTCAATCACGATTCTTGCTAAACTTATGTAAATAGTGAGATTAAAGACTAAACTTATTTTGCAAACAAATTAGTCTTACTGTGATTATCTTTGGGAGAAATGGTGGTCATAGGGAAAAATTACATTTTAGAAGAAAGCTATATTGCACCTCTTACTTAGTTTTAGATCCTAGCCCTGCCCCTTGATTTTGAGATCTTATTATTTACCTACAATCTGGACTAGATCCTGAATTTTTAATTTACTCCAATAGCTGACTGTGATGTTTCAAATTAACATTTCCTTTTATTTTTTTCTCCCACCCTTCTGATTAGAATCACTGAAAATTAATTAAAACTGTCCTTTTTTACAAATGAATTTTTGGAGCAAGTTAGCTAACATGGCTTTGAAGAAAAATTATTACAACAGCTTATATTTGGATGCACTTTGTATACACAAACTACAAACCAGAAAAATCTGTGGGATAGCCACTGATCACAAATGTCTCTCCTCCAAATTCTAAAGAAACTGTAGACTACTACAGTTATTAACTTTTTCTTCCATTTTCACAGAAGTCCCTTAATTATTAACACTCTGTTTGCCTTCATCATGTATAAGTGCCTCGTTTTGACAGCCTATCTGCAACACCATCTTATATGATGACACACAACCTTTTAATTATATGTCCTATTTCCAGGAAGGAAAAACTGGTTAAATGGGATCTTCTGCCACTCACCTATGAGTTCAGTTTTTTCCTCCATAGCCACCAACTCAGTTTTCAATATGTGACACTTATAGGGACTTTTTAAACAAAGAAAGTTTGGGAATTTTTAAACAGACAGAGTTTGGGGATCAGAAGCTGATAGCCCAAAATATATTGCTTTGACATGCTGGAATAAAGAAGTAGCCTGATGTCCTCTCTGACCTTCACCCTCTGCCCTCTGTCTCACCATATACATTGTCTCTGCCAAAGGACAGAATGAAGCTGTTTTCTGAAGCTCCTTTACCTACCTGAAAACCAGACCCTCAGCCGGGTGTGGTGGCTCAACCAGCACTTTGAAAGGCTGTAATCCCAGCACTTTGGGAGGCTGAGGTGAGTGGATCACTTGGGGTCAGAAGTTCATGACCAGTCTGACAAACATGGTAAAACCCCATCTCTACTAAAAATACAAAAGTAGCCAGGCGTGGTGGCATGCTCCTGTAATCCCACCTTCTTGGAAAGCTGAGGCAGGAGAATCACTTGAACCCAGGAGGCAGAGTTGCAGTGAGCCGAGATCCTGCCATTGCACTGCAGCCTGTACAACAAGAGCAAAACTCTGCCTCCGCCCGCAGGCTGTTCTTTGGTTCGAAAAAACCCCAGACCCCCCCCCCCGCCAAAGAAAAAAACAATTCCCTGCACTAATTTCCTTGAAATTTCATTAGTAAAATATTAAAACTCCTATTACAGAAGAGATTGAAAATTAAACACGACACGTAGAGTCTAGACAAACTTTGAACTTTGTTCCAAACCATTATTTTTCTTTCTTCAGTCCCATTCAATTTTCAGACATTCTTTCACAAGATAATGTCTATCTCTTAGGTTCATTAATTATCCCCTGAAATCATTTATTCCTACATCCCAATCTCCTTCCTCTCTGAAAAAGGATATATAAGCTCCAATATGCCACTAAGTTACGGGTGAAAGAAGAGGAAGAAACCGCTCAAGCAGGCAGTTGGGGTGGGTCCTCGGATGAGTTTTTTCGAACCAAAGAACAGCCTGCGGGCACAGAACTTGGAAGCTAAGAGAACTCGCACAGGGGGGCTTGCCTGAGACATCTCCACAGCCCCAGAGATGAGAAGGGCTATGTAAGAGACTTGCCCAGACATGCCCACAATGGAAAATTTTATGCCCTGACATAGCGCAGTAAGAGGAACGAAGTAATATGGTGTAACGCAATCTAAGGGCTCACGGTACACTAAAAGGAAGGGGTAGGGCTACCAGAAGTTCGCACCTTAGGCAAATGAGACACCCAGCCCTCACTGGTTTCTTATAAAAGCCTCTGCTTTCGGCTGTGAAACAGCAACCTGTTTTGGGGACCTCTCTCTGCGGCAGAGAGCTTTCTCTCATTCTTTCCCTTATTAAACTTCTGCCCTAACCTTACCCTTGGTGTGTCCGCATTCTTGATTTCCTCAGCCATGAGAGAAAGAACTTCAGGTAGCACCCCAGACAAGACCAGCTTCACTGGGTCATGACTTCTCTGTGATTCTGCTATGCTATGAACATTAAAATAAACTTGTATTTTTTTTTTTTTTTACCTATTAAGCATCTTTTGTAGTTCATTGTCAGTGATCCTTGTGGGTGAAAAGGAAGCTTTCTCTCCTTACCCCTACAGAAACAGTACCTGACACAGAGGGATCTTAGGAAATGTTTATTGATAAATTTTGTTAGCCAGGCAAGCACAGCTGGCACATGAGGCAAATCATTTTAGGTGGAGAAAAGGGTCAGTGAAATTAAATAGTGTATTGTCAAAGTAGTTCAAAATTTTTGTGGTATATTGTAAAGAAATTTAATGTTATGCTTTATTAGAAAGTAACTTTAAAAAATCCAAGGTACTATCTCACTCTTATTGCTATTGTTCTTTTTCATTTTGTTTGAGGGATGGTCACTTGGTGGTAAATTTTGGTTTGACAAGTATTGAGGACTGGGGAAAAAGTTAATGAAGTAAATCAGAAAAGAATCCATTAAACCAAAGTTCAATGTGTTAATGATTTTTACTGCTGTTTCCAGAAGTCATCAGAATTTCGATTTTGATTAATAATGGTTGAATCCATTTTTTCTGAATATTAAGTTTAGGTTGAAGCATTTACAAAAAATAAAAAACTTCAGTAAATAGAAAATTATAAAATGTTATACACTAAAAATACATTAAATATTTTAAGATTTTGACATTCCATTTGCTTTATCTTATCTACTTCTTAGTATTTTTAGAACTTTTAAATAACTTTTGAAATTTTTAAAAGATAAAACATTTTTAGATTTTATTCTCAATTTATCCAAAAAGTCTACCAGCTTAAATGTTATATTTTAATGATGGAAATACATATTAAATTATGTTTAAATAGTTAATTGCCAATGAATAAAATTAATGCTGATATGCAATTAATTTTATAATCTTAAATTTTAAAGTATTTGAATAATTGAAATTTAAATTAAATGAATATAAAATATAAATTTAAAAATTACCCTAGTCATATTGAATTTAAAATTATTTTTACATTAAATTAAATATTAATTATTTTAAATTCAGAAGCATTTGAAAGAAATTACCTGAAAAATTATCTCACATTATACATTGCTAACCTTTCGAAGCTGAGAAAGTCAGTTTGAATAATTCCACTTGATAGCAGTTTGCACAAATATCCATCATCAAAAGTTTTAATCACTCAATGCCAAGAAAAGAAAGTTCATATTCTCAGGAAGAATTATTATATACCCCCTATATGATTGCAATCGTAAATTTGAAATGCATTAAATATAAATGCAAAATTTTAAAGAAATAATTTAATGGCTTGAAAATGCCAATAATCCTTAGGCTAAAAAATAAAGATTGCCAAGGCAGGCGGATCACTTAAGGTCAGGAGTTCAAGACCAACCTGACCAACATGGTGAAACCTCGTCTCTACTAAAAAAAAGAAAAAAAAATTAGTGGGGCATGGTGGTGCATGCTTGTAATCCTAGCTACTTGGGAGGCTGAGGTGGGAAAATTGTTTCAACCCTGGAGGTGGAGGTTGCAGTAAGACAAGATGCTGCCACTGTACTCCAGCCTAAGCAACAGAATGAGACTTCATCTCAAAAAGAAAAAAAAGGTTGACAAAACAAAAAATGAAATAAAAGATTAGAAACATACCAGCGTAATCTTAAAATGTAAAATAAAAAAGCAGAAAAAAATATGCCAACATTTTTGTTACTGTGGTAAAATATATATTTATAAAGTATTTACTATTGAATATTCCTAGTAAAATCCTTATAAAATCATTTTTAAAATGTTTAAAGTTTGGTGAAATAGTTATTTGGGAAATTAATAATTTGACAAATCAACTTTCAGCTGTTTTTAGTGAATTAACTCACAGCAAAATAATAATCACCTAAACCAAATTTATGAGATTAAAATCTCATGGAAAAGAACAAAAAGTTATGAGATATAGAATACTAATTTAAAAAATAGAGTCAGAGACAGTTAAAGCATTTGCCAAAGTCTCCCAGCTAGTTAGTATCCAAACTGATGCAGAGGTCAGGTGAATAGATTTGTCTTTTGGTGTCTTTTCAGCTTTGTAACCCTTGTTACAGGAAACAAAAAGGTGGAACAGTAAAATAACTATCTTTGTTCATTTTGTGAAAAATGATTATACAATGCCTCCAATGCTGTTCAATGACAGTGGTTATCTCTGGATACAGAAGAACAGATTATTTGTGTTTTCTTATTTGTGTGTGTGTGTATGTGTGTGTGTGCTTTTTTTTTTTTTGTATTTCATGATTACTTTCAATTTATGTGCTTTTTTAACATTAAGAAAAATCAGTACAATGTATTATGCTTAATCTACAAAAGTACTTGGAATAATAACTTATAGTAACTTAGTTTATTGATTTGTTAAATTCTACATTATGATAAATAACTTATTTGCTGGATGGAAGTACGTATTTGTTGATTTACACAGTTCATGATTCCAAAGATATTTTAAGTAGCAGAGTATCGTTGCTTTATTCTGTTTAAGCATTACCCAGATGAGATGGATCAATGAGAATAAGCAAAGCTTATATTCATATAATAAGTAACCCCCAAATCTCAACAACTTAATATTTTTTCCTCAAATAAATAACATGTATGCATATCGTGTGTGTGTGTGCGTGTGTGTGTGTGTGTTTTGTCAGGGCTAGCATGGCTCTATTCCATATTACCCACTGATAAACAAGAGAAGAAAAAAAATAGAAAATTGAGAATGGGCTTATTTTGGTCAGAAAGTAAGTTTATTTTTGTTCACTTTTCATAAGTCAAAAAAATTACATGGTTCACCTCATGGCAAGAAAAATAAGCAGTGTAGCCTTTTCAGGTTCAGGAAAGAAAGTGCGCTATTGATGAATGGTAGTAATGCATACCAGATAAGACATTTTTCTTTTTCTTTAGTTATAAGGATTTTCTAAAGCTTGATGCCATCTTGGAAAATTACTCTTCCCATGTACTTTCAATCTAATGGCTCTGGTTTACCCCAGAATTTTTTTTTTTTTTAAAAAAAAAAAAAAAAAAAGGACATTCCTTTGACATGTATCAAACTCTGAGGATTAGGGGAGGACAAATGAGAGATAATGTATGTAAAGCACTTTGACTAGCTCAGCAGGAAGGAGCTATCTACATTCAAGGCACTTTAAAAAATATGCTGATGAAACAAACCCTAGAAAGATGAAGCAAAAGAGAAAAGAAACAATTGTCACCTCCCTTCTGCCCCCCTCAGTTTCCCAAGGACCAGAAAAGAACAAGACTTTCCAAAAATTGTCATCTCATGGTAATCCATTTCCAGCAGTTCCATGGCTTTAGCCACTCTGGCCAATACCAATATATCAATAGAGTCACAATGGCAAACTAAAAGATTACCTACAGAGCAAGTTTGACTGTTCTGGAATCCTTAGCACACTAACAAGGATAATGTCTGTCTCTGTAACTTTCAAAGTCATTGTGATTAGCATCTCCTGTATTTAATCAGTGTCCACTCCGCAGTTGACTAGCTAGATTTGCATATAAAATGCCTTATACAGATAGCTAGGTCCTATCCTTGTGTTTAAGGAAAATTGGCTGTTGGAGAGTAAAAACTAACCCCCAATTTAAAAAGGCAAGATTAAGCAAATAAGGAGAGATAAAAATCTGGCAGTTTGTGTCAGTGTAAATAAATCTCTTAATAAATGCTTCTTATTTAAAAGGGGGAAAATAGCAACAACAAAAACTGTCTACCTGGGAAGGGCTGCAAGCTTTAGTAAGGGCTCATGACTTTATGAAAGGTTCCTTCTCTTACATCGTATTATTTTCTCTTCTCTTGTTTTCTTAAACATGACATTGGCCTTCATTTAGAAAATTTTACAATTCTTTAGGAAATAGTTTTGAAATCTGTAATTGAAAGGATTCTAGTAGATGGATATTAATGTCCTTCAATTATGTATGTGTATATATTTGATATGGTTTGGATTTGTGTCCCTGCCCAAATCTCATGTGCAGTTGTAGTCCCCAATGTTCGAGGAAGGACTTGGTGGGAGATAACTGATCATGGGGGAGGATTTCCCCTTTGATGTTCTTGTGAACAGAAGTGCGTATTCTCAAGAACTGCTTGTTTTAAAGTGTGTATCACCTCCCCCATTATTCTCTTTTCCCCCTGCTCTGGCCATGTAAGACACTTTCCTCTATGCCTTCTGCCATGATTATAATTTTCCTGAGGCCTCCCAGCCATGCTTCCTCTACAGCCTGCGCAAATGTGAGCCTGTTAAAACGTTCTTCTTTATAAATTACTCAGTCTCAGGTAGATCTTTATAGCAATGTGAGAACAGACTAATACAAGATTACAATAGGAAAAGAACAGCTGTATCTCCAAAACTAATGTGTCCTTTTGAGGGATTGCATTAAGGAAAACAAAAACAATAACAAACAAACAAAAAAAACCTCTCTTCTTGGTCCACAAGGGGTGTGGTTTCAAAGGCAAGAGCTTCCCAGCGCCCTGCCTCCATCCATGTCCCTGCCTGGGAACGTAAATTTCTGACTTTCTTTCGTGGGCTAAGTAAAAATTCCAGGTGCGTTCCTTTGTTTAAAAAGCCCGTGAAAAGCTGTGGGAGGAAGGGCCTCTGTTGTGACCTAGCAGCCAATCCAGTATCAGAGTTGAAGATCAGTCACTTCCGCAGAAGTTTAAAAGAACTCCACTCATTAGACAAGAACATGAATGCGGCGGGAATAACTCCAAGGTTAAAAACCCGCTGCCCCTTACCTGTGCAGATTCTTACCGTGTGTCTCCTCTGACTGCAGTGTCGGAGCTCTCTCCCTCTTTCTCTCTTTTTTTTTCCTCTCTCTGCCTAATAAATCGCTCTCTGCCAAACTCTTTGGGTCCAAGATATTTATTAGAATGGTAAGCTCACTGCACCTCCAGGACCCCTTCCCCATTCCTGTTGTAAGCGAGGTCAAGGACCTGGGCACATCGCGGAACACATCAGAATGGGGAGGGAGCTGAGCCCCTGCGCCCCATCCCCTGGTTACACTTTGGTCACTTTTGTAGTGCTCTGTCAGATTTTGAATCCAAATTTATGCTTCAGAATAAGCTGCTTGTTTAGATTGGGTTGATACAGCCCTGCATAAATTATGTGGTTATATGTAAGGATTGTGTTACAGTACCAAGAAACATGTCTTTCTGTCCTTGTGACTCTCTGAAACAAAGTTTTAATAAGTTGATTCTTATAAAACTTTGTTCTTACTAAGAATCAAGTTTTAATAAGAATCTATTTAAATAAACCAAGTTTTAATGATTAGATTCTTGGGACTAATTAAGTGCTAACTGTCAAGTTGAATATCAGTGGGACTTGAGAAAGGAGCACCTCTATCCATGGTCCAAAAAAAACCCACAAAACCTTTCTGAAAATAATTTATGTAAACATGAAATGTTGGGTCTCAGAAGATGATATGCCAAAATGCAGTACCTTGACAATTGAGAAAAACTGCAAAAGTGAGATCAGCCTCACTCTCCCCAGCCTTTCTACTTAAAGCATGGTCATAAAGGAATTCTCTGACTTAACTCTCCTGAAGTAGGTCATGAGACACTCATTCTGGAGCACTCCTGGTCTATATTCAGAGGAAAAGAATGCCACACAGAGAGGCTAAGAATAATCTGAACAAACAGCTCTTGCTGAGTTCCTCCATTAATTAGGTCATATCTCTTTTTGTCCAATTATATGTCTACATGATGATCCACCTTTAATCAAACCTAAGCATAAAAATTTGCAATTTGCCATAGGTCTTTGGGTCTTCATTTCTGAAGGCTCTGTGTCACATAAAACTTTGATTGATAAATTTGTTATGCTTTTCTCTTGTTAACCTGTCCTTTTTATATAGGGATGTCAGTCATGATCCTTTTGATGAGTGAGGGAAATATATTAGTTTTTCTCCCCTACAGAAAGAAAGTAAAATAAAATGGATTATTTTTCTTTCAATCTTTTTTTTTTTAACACCATGTCCCCTCAATATTGTGAATCCCAAATGACATACTGAGCGAGGAGTGCACTACTGGGAAAGACCAGAGAAATCAGGTTGGTGTTGTGATATCCTGCCATACATTATTTTTCTGACCAGTGTATCATGTGATAATCACTCCAGCTGAGTAGTTCTGTCTTCTTCCAATATCAACCTCAATCAGATGACTGCCATAATAATGTGGCATAGGTGGCTTTTTGCTAATGGTAAAAGAAGTACAGTGTTCAAGATAATCATGGAAAAGAAGTATTATGTAGAACACATCAACTTAATGAGGATCCCAAATGCTCCCAAAAACTGTGGCAGAAGCTACTTTTGATAGGTTTATGTTGATTCCTAAGAATTAATTTATTCACAAAAAAGAAAGCATGTTCTCTCACTCTTTCACACACATTCCCACTAATATGCAGACACACACATTTCTTTTTACTCTGACATAATGATTTGTTTTTCTTTTACTCGGTCATAATTAAACTTTCCTTTTTATTTACTTTCAGCAGAGGGAGGGGCAAGACATTAGAAAGTAGAAAACCCTTAAGCAAGACATAGAAACTAGCTAACTCTTAAGCAGTTAGCCAATTTATTGGTGACTGGCTGAAAATAAAGCGTTTATTCTTTTTCAGGATCTGAGATTTGCAGGAAAGTAGATTATTCCAGCACATCAGACTGATGACATCGATTGGTGGCAAGATAGTTTTAGTCCTATTCCCTTTCTTCCCCCCTTCATCACCCCCCAGAAAAGAGTTGAAAGGCTTAGCTCTTAATAACTAGAGAGATGAGAATATATGGTGAAAAAAAAAGACAAAATATTAAAAGGCAAACCCTATACAACTTTCAGGAGAAATCTAAATTGCAAAGCTTGAAATCAGCAGGGTCTCCCATAATGTTTTTTGGAAATACAGCACTTAGTTTTGCTTTCAGCCTCATTTGTTCTCACATTTTTCTAAAATAAATTATTCTTTTCTCAATTCTCTTAATCTCATATTTTACTTTTCTTAAATTGAATAAATATAATTATGTTTTGAAAATTCTATCTTCTCTTTAGAAGAAAATTAGAGCCCTCCTTTACATGTGGCTAATTGAGGGCTGGGGCCTGCTAATGTAGGCAGATAACCACCTTGGATATTTAATCAGAAAAAAAAAAAAAAAAAATAAAAAAAAAAAGTAAGAAAATTTTTTTGTGTTTTTGTAGGTATCCAGCAAGCATTATTTATAACCAAAATTTTACTTACTTCTTTTTAGCTCATTTTTTAAAAAATGTATTTTCCAGATTGCAGCTACCTTAGATTTGAAGAAATGATGTCCCTCATTTGAACATACCACTCTGCTAGCATTCTGCTATGAGGTAAGTATTTTCATAATTAAGCAACAATAATTTCTCAGCACTGTGTGCCTTGAAATCTTCCCCAAAGAACAGAAGTGCACAGTCATAAAAGCATTCCTTTTCTCAAGCACAGGTGTGAAGAATGAAATTAAAACTATCTGTGACCTGGTACCACTTCCTGGCAGAGGAAACTGATTCTTTCCCCTTTGATCTGTCTATTAGCAAAGTAGCCAATGGGCATGTCTTTACCAACTTCTTCTTCCTCTTCAGCATTAAGTTTCTGTAGAGCTTTAAACTGTTCTTGCACTGAACAGCTTAGGCAATCACTTGGAACCACTTCCAATTAGGAACAATTAACCTCCTTTTCTCAGAAATTGTAGCCTTAAATATTTCTTTGGTTTTAGTACTATTTATGTTGTGTTGAAAAAAGTACAGATGGTAGTAGAATGAGTTTTAAGATAGTAACAGTTTAGAATAAAATGTTTTATAAAATGACAGGAAATACAAGAAATGTAGAACTTGAAAGAATTTTAGAGATTGTGCTCTCCTGTAGATTTTAGAACTTGACTCTGCAGAACTCTCAGTGAACACAGCTAAAAGTGGAAAGGAAGCTGAGCACCTTGAGCTCTGCCACTTTGCCCCAACCAGCATGGTTCTGCTCAGTCTGCTGAATACTTGGGAGTCTGTAATAGAATATTTTGTTTCAGAATGAAAAATCCATTGCTAAAAGGATAAACTATATATGTAAAACTATTGTTATATTTGAAAACCAATAATTTAACCAATGCATCCATTTGAAAATTGAAGAAACAAAAGACCCAAAGTTGTCTAAATAAATAAGAGCTCACACTAGAAATCTGCCTGTTATATCTAATTTTATTTTCTGTTTTTCAATATGATACTGCCTTTGTCACTTGTCACTAAGCTAGAAAACACTGAGCTGGAAAGACAAATAATTTGAAGAAGTGGGGGTGCCAGGAGCAGTGGCTCATGCCTATAATCCCAGAACTTTGGAGGCCAAGTCAGGTGGATTGCTTAAGCCCAGATATTCAAGACCAGCATGGGCAACATGGTGAAACCCTGTTTCTACTAAAAATACAAAAAATTAGCCAGGTGTGGTGGTGCACGCCTATAGTCCCAGCTATTTTAGAGGCTAAGGTGGCAGGATCATTTGAGCCTGGGAAAGTCAAGGCTGCAGTAGCCAGCATTCCACCACTGCATTCTAACCTGGATGACAAAGCAAGCAACACATTGTCTAAAAAAAAAAAAAAAAAATAGTGGGGGAAATGATGTAATAATGGGATGAAATAAAAATATCAGTACTTCTGGAGTCAAAAAGATGGAGTATGTGTGGCCTAATGGCCACATGATACACAGAATCAGATTTTTGTTTCAACCAGGTGAGAAATGGCTGTGAGAATAGAGAATTCGTCTTCAGTAGGTGAGAAGCGATTGAGGATGAGGAAGGATTGAGGATGAGAAGGGACTGAGGATGAAGAGGGATCCTTCTCAGTCAATGTTGTTTGTTGAAAGAGCGAATAGTAGATATAAAGGAGCAGAACTTTTGTAACACAAACCAATAGTGACTCTGAACCTGAGATTTTGGCAGCCCGGCCATGGTGACCCTTTCAGTGTGCTCATGGGAATTCACCACTATCTTATCAAGCTGTATCAAGGCCTCACCTATCTGCTATATTTCACCTTAGTTAAATTTACCTCCATGCTTCCATATGTGTTACCCACCACATGTTGAAACATGCTAACTTAGATAAGCTCAAGAAAGAAAGGAACATTCTGTGATTCTGTATGGAATAACGTTTTGTAAATGAAAAGTAACTTTTTTTTTTGACAGAGTCATATGAAAAAGTTGAACACAAAGCAGCACTCTACAGTAAGATGTTTGTGTTAAAAATGAGTGTGTTAAAGAATGAGTAAAGGCCAAATTGGCCAACACGGTGAAACCTTATTTCTACTAAAAAATACAAAAATTAGCCAGGCGGTAGTGGCATGCGCCTGTAATCCCAACTATTTGGGAGGCTGAAGTGGGAGAATCCTTTGAGCCTGGGAGGTGGAGGTTATGGTGAGCTGAGATCAGGCCACTGCACTCCAGTCTGGATGAGAGAGTGAGACCTGTCTCAAATAAATAAATAAATAATGAGAATCAGTAAAGGAGAAATCAGCCTGACATAAAGTTGATGAAAAAGATTATTTCATATATTCCTTGAACAAAATAATTTCAGTGGTGAATAAAACCCAACATTTGTTAGTATAAAACAAGGATGGATTTACTTATTTAAAAATAAAGGGCAGATAGTAAATATACCACGCTTTGCTGTTCATATAGCTGTTGTTGAAACTGCTCAGTTCTGCCATTAAAGCATAAAAACACCAATAGACAATACGAAAAAATGAGTGCATATAGCTATGTTTCAATAAAGCTTTATTTACAAAAACATACAGTGGGCCAGATATGGACTGTGGACCATAGTTTGCTGATACCTACTCTATAGAAAGTGATGGTTTTGAGTGGGTTTGATACTCAAAGGATGAGTACAAATGTTGTGGATAGTCTGAGGGAAGTACAACCCAGGAGGGAATGAAAGCAAAAAGTAAACATTTGGAGCCAGAAATTTGAATGCAATGGGAATATATGCTAAATGTTAATAAGAAACAAAGGAGGAATAGGTCCTTGATTATTATGAGGTGTCTTAAAAAGCAAGCCAAATAATTTTGGCTTTGATCCATAGGCAAAAGGAACTATTGTGGATTTTTAGCAGGGGAGTGATGTGATGAACGACATACTTTGGAAAGCTTTATAAGGCGCAATGAGAAGGAACTATCAGAGCCTTGAGAAAAAAGAAGTAGATGAAATGTTATTTCCTTTGTGTCCCTCATATCTTCATTTATACCTGTGGACTCAGCCACTGCTCTCATGGTAGGACAAAAACTGTGACTCAAGGGTAATGTGATAATGAAATACATCTCCTTCTAGCTCTCTAGTCATGCCACATGTCATAGAGTACACTGGATCATACCCACTGCACCACCGAAGTGCCCATGCTTGAAAAACTGTAATGGAAAGAAAGAAGTTCCAGCACCTGGGAAAGGAAGCATTGGCAGAGAAGAAGCAAGTGTCACAAGGGAGGTTGAGTCATGCCAGAGACACTCTCAGCCACCTCCCAATTAGGTCACTAGGGGCCTTTATGGGTACTCAAATGAAGTGCATGATCAGGAAAGGATTAGAGAAATAATTATTTATCTAAGAGTTGCCCAACTGGCAGAAAAGCTGTCCTCTGGCTGAGTGTGGTTGGAGCTTAAAGAGTTTATGCAACTGAACTTCAACCTGGTCTCAAAAGTCAGCTGGGCATGGTGGCTCACACCTGTAATCCCAGCACTTTGGGAGGCCGAGCAAGTTGATCACTTGAGGTCAAGAGTTCAAGACCAGCCTGGCCAACATGGCGAAACCCCATGTCTACTAAAAATACAAAATTAGCTGGGTGTGGTGGCACATGCTTGTAATCCCAAGTACTTGAGAGGCTGAGACAGAAGAATCGCTTGAACCTGGGAGGCAGAGATTGCAATAAGCCAAAATCGCACCACTGCACTCCATGCTAGGTGCAAGGGAAAAACTCCTTCTCAAAAAAAAAAAAAAAAAAAAAAAGTTGCGTACTTCCTCATTTACTTTGCTTAGTGAGTTGATGGGTGAACATGGGGATCCATAATGGTAGTAAGTCTCCTCTACTTTGCCGTGCCCTTTTCCTCCTTCTCCTGTATTAACACACACTTTTCATTTTCATTTGATGTTTCAACACTTGTTTATCTATTTTCAATCACATAGTTCCTCAATTCTTTCAAGTCCATTCATTTGATGATGAATTTTGTGATGGATGAGCTCCTTGTGGCCTCATGTTCTCCAGGGTACCTTCGCAGTCCTGGTCACTGCATGGTTGCTTAAAGAGTATGCCGGGATATATTACTGGATTAATTTTGCTGTTGGTGAAATTAAAGGGAAAAAATTTAAACAAACAATTATTTATTCTAAGTGTCAGAAAAGAAGTGTGGGATTGTCGAAGGTGTAGTGACTTAAAGGCCTTTGACAAAACCAGTTAAATCTCAAAGAAAGGTGAACCCAGCCATCATCACAGCCCAGAGAAGGGAGCCCTGTCCCTCACTTTCCCAGCAGGCTGCTCCTTGTTTGCTCTTCCGGCTCTGGTGAACGCTTCGGTTTGCAGCAGGCCTTAAAACATTACCATGCATAACAATCTGTCACTATTATTCATGGCTTTTCTCCAGTCTCCATACTTTTGACATTGCCATTAAAGAGATTCAGTGTGCTTAGTAGCTCTTTAAAAAATAAATAATTGAAAGCTAAATTATATTAAACCAAGCCAATGCTGACCCCTTCACCTCAGTCCATTGCTATCTCCTTAAATGTATTCCTTCTTAAATCATATTGTAATTTGAAGATGCTGAAGTCTAAGTTTTTTGACTCAAATGCAGTTCCTTCTGATGCATAATTCATTTTCACTTTGTTACTGGTGCTGCACACGCAATCGCTTTTTTGGCAGCTAAATGTAGGATGAAATCAACAACTCTGTAAAGGGTGAGGAATTGGAGTGGACATCTTGGCGGAAGAAATATTAAGCATGTCACAATGTTTTGTACTCTGTCTGGTGAAATGGAGACAAAAACCTCCAACAATCCTTAAGTTAATGGGAGGGAATGGCAATTTACCGCTGAAAATTATCTACCACTGATATCATGCTGATGCTGCATTTAATTATTCTACACATAGCAGAAGACAATGACTTTTGAATGTTTTTGAGCTTCACAATTATTTGATGAGCTTCTTTTCAGAGTTCTGCTGTTTATAAGAAAGGAAGCTCCCTTGGTTCTGTTTGCCTGTCACTCTCATATTCCCTAAAGGGTTCCAGTCCCCAACAAAACATATGATCTTAAAACAAACAGAAACTAGGTAGGGATGTCTCAGAGTGATTAGATTGTCAGCATAAATAGGAGTTTGGATGTTTGGAATATTAGATGAAATTTGAGCTGCGACTGAACATTAAGCTGGCCTTAAATTTTGAAGAAAAGGGACCTAATGTCATTCACACCCAGAGATGTACCATTTCATTGGAGCTTTAAAAACACATGTTGCGGGCTGGGTGGCATAGCTTATGACTGTAATCCCAGCACTTTGGGAGGCCTAGGAGGGAGGATCATTTGAGCCCAGCAGTTTGAGACCAGCTTGGACAACATGGCAAAACCCCATCTCTATCAAAAAATAAAAATTAAAAGTAGGCCGGGTGCAGTGGCTCACGCCTGTAATCCCAGCACTTTGGGAGGCCAAGGCAGGTGGATCACAAGGTCAAGAGATCAAGACCATCCTGGCCAACATGGTGAAACCCCATCTCTACTAAAAATACAAAAATTAGCGAGGTGTAGTGGCACTCGCCTGTGCTCTCAGTTATTGGGGAGGCTGAGGTGGAAGAATCGCTTGAGCCCAGGAGGCGGAGTTTGCAATGAGCCGAAACTGCACCGCTGCACTCCTGCCTGGTGACAGAGTAAGACTCCATCTCAAAAAAAAAAAAAAAAAAAAAAGTAAAGACACAAAAATCAGGCATAGTAGTGCACATCTGTAGTCCCAGCTACTTAGGATGCTGAGATGGGAGTATTGTTTGAGCCCAAGAGGCAGAGGTTGCAGTGAAGCAAGACTGCTCCATTTTATTCCAACCTGTGCTATAGAGCAAGACCCTGTCTCAAGAAAACAAAAACAAAATATATTATTTCTTCAAAATAGTTTTGAAATCAGAAAGTTTGCTTCTGATGCCTTCACATTGCTTTAAAAAAAAAATTCTGAATATGTAACATGTAAAATTTAGCAACATTCATGCTAAATGAATACCAGAAAAAAAATTAAAATTGCTTAACATTTAAAAAATATATTATCATAAGATGCATTTAATCAGTGAGCACCAAAAACAAACAAACAAAAAATGTGCTCTATTACATTTCCTAATCGTCACTCCCTGTCCTGTTCCCTATCTTGTGGAAAATTCCACTACTAACTCTTTCCACAGCCCTACCTTTTTCAGGTAGTAGGTCATGACTGTCTGTGATTTGAGCATTTCAAATGCATAATTATGTATCCATTCTTTCAAATTTCATAATCGAGGACCATGAAGAAGACTGTCTGTGTGAGCATGAATGTATGCCAGTGTGTGCATAAAATGCAAGAGGAGTAGGTTAGACAGTATTCCTTCTATTTCTAGTAATTAAGCTGTTACCTTTTCGGTCTGTTTACCAGAGTGCTGTGCTGTATTGTGTTGACTCTTTCTGAACATCCTTATAGGAGACAGCTGAAGATAAATTTTCAGAAACAAGGGATAAACAACCCGAAAGGTTAACTGGTTGGAGAGACTACTTGATCAGGGCTGATTAAAAAAAATAAATCTTTGTAACTTGATGCAAGGACAATGAGTGGCTAAGGTAGGACACAAAGAGGAACATTGTACATTCCTCTTTCATCCTTTCAGAGTGACAAATTTGAGAGAGAAGAGATTTATGAGGTTCAATGGTAGCTGTGGGATAAAATTTAGTCAATCGGTCAACATATTTATATGGAATTCCAAAATGAGCAAGCCCTATGCTAGGCACCAAAGGAATATCTGAGAACTGAAAAACAGCCTGAAGCACTCGTGGAATTTCTGGGTGATAACAAATATCTCAAAGTCTTGAAAGAGACACTGAAAGTGCGGTATCAGATAACTCACATGAATAAATGATCTACTCCACATTGCAAGAAATAGAATCCCTCTTGGTCGAAAATGAACCCCATTATTTCAGCATGCCCTTTAAGATTAAGTAGCACTCATAGTTTTTCTGCTTACAAAAGTTTCATCAGGACAAGGACAGTGGCCCTTCTGTGTGTGTGTGTGTGTGTGTGTGTGTGTGTGTGTGTGTGTGTGTGTGTGT